>NC_090648.1:57753849-58053849 GCF_040937935.1 Hyperolius riggenbachi
GTACTACAGATCCTGTAAACACCATGATGTGTATTCTTTTGGTACGTGGGGCCAGATTTATCAAAGCATTACTGACAGTTTTTTCTTCTTAAACAGTTCTAATCAGCAGGGGAAAAAAAAAATACATATATCCAGGCACATCGCCTCTAGTTAGGACATGAAATAAATTATTAAGGAAAGGGAGGTGCTGAAGGGGGTGTGGCTAGTAAACAGCAAAAATCTATTAACCCTTCGCACTCTCGCATGCAAATGTTCAAACAAATGCATTCCCAGATTCACTCATCCAGGCACAACTGTTATCCCTACAGCTAAGTTAAAAGCCGGGGTTTTAGTTCACAGAAGAATGCATTCTTATGCTTAGTCACCTATACTGCGCAGAAGAATGCATTCTTCTGTGAACTAAAACCCCGGCTTTTAACTTAGCTGTAGGGATGACAGTTGTGCCTGGATGAGTGAATCTGTGAATGCATTTGTTTGAACATTTGCATGCGAGAGTGCGAAGGGTTAATAGATTTTTGCTGTTTACTAGCCACACCCCCTTTAGCACCTCCCTTTCCTTAATAATTTATTTAACGTCCTAACTAGAGGCGATGTGCCTGGATATATGTTTTTTTTTTCTTGTTACTGACCCCTGTGGCTAGGGTTTTAATTCAGTGCACTCCCTCCTTCCCCTGTATGTTTGTCAGCATGCACACAGCTTATGCTGGTGTATGTGCATGGTGCACATGGACACATAACGTTAGCTCCCTTGTGCGATTGGTAAGATGCACTGTCTGTCCCAGGAGAGGACGTCAGGATGTGTGCTCCTAAACCATTGATAGGTTTGATGCAATTAATGTGTTTGCATGTCTGCACTATGCATGTTACAGGGCCAGAGTTAGGACACCTATGTTTACCTGGGTACCTCTGCGCAGTATAGGTGAATAAGAATAAGAATGCATTCTTCTGTGAACTAAAACCCCGGCTTTTAACTTAGCTGTAAGGATGGATGACAGTTGTGCCTGGATGAGTGAATCTGTGGATGCATTTGTTTGAACATTAGCATGCGAGAGTGCGAAGGGTTAATAGATTTTTGCTAATCAGCAGGGGGACAGTTCTGCATGGTAATAAGAAGATTACTAAATCCTACTTAACAGTGGCAGCTTAGCATGAATTTCTAGAACAGCACCACAGTTAAGAACAGTGCAAATCCATCCCTAAATTGCCACAGATTAAGAAGTGGTTAATAGCACATCTACATCTTGTGCAGCAATGTAAACTTGACATGATTTGTGAATTGCTCCTCCTTCCTGCTGCCAGGTGTCCTGTGAAGCTGTTCTGTGCTTAACCATTCCAGTGCTGGGCATTGATGCAATACAGCAGATGTATTGGTTACCTCAGCAACAACAATCTCTCTCACACACTGCACTGTCTAAGAAACCTTCCAGATTCCTCCTATTTTACCACAGTTTAAGAAGGAAACTGCATTATCTAGTGATTTCTTAAGATGTCTGAGACCGTTCTACATGGATTTCTAAAAACCTACCAATATTTTGTCTCAGACACTCATGATCAATGTCCCCCCGTGGACTTTTAATGTAATTTGCATTGTTTGTTTGAGGTAGGTGAGGTTCTACTACATAGAAATGCAATTGATTTCAGGTATTTCCCACAGAGTGTGGTTTTCTTCTCAGCCTATTTATCTCAGTTTATGCTAAATGCTACCGTGAGTTGTTGCAAGTCTCTGTTTTATACAAAAATAAATACATTCCCAAATCAGCAGACATTCTGCACACATAGTTACATGTAGACTGGCAGCAGAGTTTAACAATCAATGTTATTTTATACTATACTGCCAAAAAAGTCTGTGAAAAAACTGTACAGTTTCTTGTTCCAGTGGTTAAATCTAGTTTTTTAAGACTTGTATGATTTACTATTTTCAATCTTAATTCATTATAACAAAAAAAGAGCAGTTTAATAGCCTGATAAGTTATCTAACTACTTCATAATGACACTTCACATAGTACTATAGAGTAAAAACTGATTCAAATGCAAGAATAACCTTAACAAAAAGCTGCATGGATATCCCAGGCAATACAACATGCATTGTATTATCACTTGCATTTGTATTTATATCCACATCAGTCTGGTTCTTACCATCCAGTGTCCCATCAGCAGCAATTCTCTTCTAAGGGGAATGTATGAGAAGTAATAACTGTTCTTTATATTTCTTTTAGAAAGTGAATAAAAATAAAGATACCATTTAAGATACACATATTCATGTAAGATTCTTCATGTAAGATTCTTAGCAAGATAATATTTTGGGGAAAGTCGTTTTCTAAATCTGTGAATTTAGTACTAAACATATTAATCCACATGTGGAGAACATAGAAACTGCCCATCCTCTACAGGCCTATGCATTGTAATTACATCTATTGTTATGCTAGGGAAGAGTCTCCAGCTTGGATCAGCTCCCTTCATTTGCTTTAGTTTCTTTTGTGGAATGCTAATGAAGTTATCACCTGTCTGGGGGGTTAGGTTGATATAAAGAGGTCTAGAAACTGTCCTTTAACACTACTGTAAATAAACCCTTTGTTGATAACAATGAACCCTTTTTATCCAATCAAAATCCACCTCATACTAGTGAATGGAGGAGATGTGACTATAAGATGGGCCAAACATCAGTCACTCAGGTAGAAAGATCACAGAGAGACAACAGGAATAAGGAGCCCAATACTACGTCCTGCAAGGTAACTATGTCCTTTCTGATTTCCTCAGCTGCAACCTTGTTCTAATTGCATTTTTGTTCTCTTTTTGTTGTGGTATTTTTCTTTCTTTAATGTGTGTTTTTAAATGAAATATAAGTTATATTTATGAGTTTGATATTAGGTACTTTAGGGTAGGGACTAGGGAGGAGGCGCTCTATAAGAATGTTGAAAAATGTAAACCAATTTAATAAAAAGAGATAAACTTACCTCAGATGAGAGACACCAATCAGTGAAATAGAAGTTTATTCATGCACATGGCTCGCTAGATGAACCATTTCAAAGGTGTTGTCCTGATTACTAATGTCAATAGTAGACTTGTCTGCAGACAAGTCTGCAAGGCTGGGACAGATGCTTCTACTCTCTGACTTGTTTCCATACACTTTTTGTTGACTTTAGAAATAAGGAAGACATCACTGAAACAGTGAAGATAGTATGAGCTTGATTCACTAAGACAAATAGCATGCCTTATCCGAGTTAACACACCTTACCAGAGATAACAGTCCTTATCAAAGGTAACATGATCAGAATAGCATAGAGAATGCTATGAACCCGCAGGGGCTCAGGGCAGGATGACTGGAGCTCTCATCATTGCCAATTAGCAGGCTATGCTACCCTGATAAGGTGTGTTAACTTTGATAAGGAGCGTTATCTCTGATAAGGCGCGTTAAGTAGCATAAGGCATCCTATTTGTCTTAGTGAATCAAGCCCAATCTCTGTCAAGTATATAAATGCATCTCTTTATTTAATGATTAGCATCAGTCTTGTCAAATAAGTAGATAAATACCTTTTTTTTTTTTTTACTGTTTTTAAACCTTTTATTATTCTTTTCTGTTGCCTTCTCCTTACCCTAAGAAATACAACCCCAGTGGGGAATTTATCTTTAGGTGGTCATTTGTGACTTACCTGAAAGTGCTTGTTTGTTTGTGGGCTCTAGCCTGATTTTGTGAGTATCCCACTTTTTATGATACCTTTGTTTCATATTGTATGTATTCTCAGGAGAATAGAAGGATGTAGAGAGAATAAGAGGTAATATCGTGTCTTGCCACTGGTGCTGCTCCAGGAGTAGGCTATGTGAAAACAAAAAAGGCAGATCTATCTGCCTAGACAGCTTACTCATTAGTGCATATTATTAGACAGATCTGAATCTCAGCATCCTTTAGGTCCTCTCCATTCTCCCGCTGTATACATCAGCATTTATTATTGTTTTTTTTATTATTATTTATTTAGTGCCAAAATATTTTATAGCACTGTATATGTGCACTGTACATGCGCTCAAAGAATACACTTACAATCTAATGAACCTAAAGGGGCCCATAAACTCAGCCGATTTTCTGGCCGACCGATCGATCAAAATCGATTGATCGATTGCAAATCGGTTGGCCAATCGACCGATCCACGGCCGATTTCGATCGATTTTGATGGATTTCCATTGAACTGGCAGGATGGAAAATCTAGGTCGATCTGATGAGATTGCTTATCATTTTGCATTGGCCCTAATGGAAATCTGATGGCAAAAAAATGCCATCAGATCGGATTTCAATAGATTTCAAACTGAAATCTATTGGAATTCTATCCTAGTAAAAAATGTTCTAAAAACACATCAGATAGATAAGAAATCCATCTGATGATCTATCTGCTGCTAATCTGACGAGTGTATGGGCACCTTAAGCCACATATACACAAAGCTTTGCTTCCTGTATATAGATTTGTGATGTATCCACTGATGTGAAATATGTTGGAACTTTCCAAATATACCATAAGTATAATGAAAACGTTAGTCATCTTTCTATTTAGTTTCCTTATCTTTACAATGTTAGAATTGATTTTTTCTCTGGAAAGGAATTGTCAGTGTGTCTTTTATGTCTGTTGTGTTGTTGATTTTAGGCTAAATTGTTCCTGTAGGCTAGGTTTACAGAAGCCATTTGAATAACACACACGTAATAATGCATTATAATGAGTGTGAACTGCAATGGAGACTGGCCATAGACCATAACACAAAGCCTGCATGCAGCAAGTTAGAATAATGCAATCAGTCACAATGCAGTACTGTGACCAGCCCCATGGAACTGTATGGGTAGGGATGGTGGGCAATGCCCATTTCTGACTCTGAGGAAATGCTGCTTTCCACCAATGCCAATTTCTGATTTCCTTTTTTCCAAATTTCAAAAGTTCCGTCTTTTTATTTATTTTTTTCCAATTTCCGATTTTCCAATTTCCTTTTTTTTCTGATTTTTCATTTTCCATTTTTCCGATTTCTGAGGAGTATTGTGTTTGTATTTTTTTTGCATCAGAGAATGCAAAAAAATTAAAAAATCTAAAATTACTTCGGTAATCCAATTTTTGCGGAACAATTCTGCATTGTCTGATGCTTCTGAGTTCTGTGATTGGGCTAAAATGACTTAGTTGCGGTAAATCGGAATTCCATTTTCCAATTTCTGATAAAAAATTACGATTACCGACCGGAAATGTGGAGATTTCAGTTCCGCAGAATCCGAGTGAACATCCGTGTGTATGGGCAGGGAACCGACATGCTGAATTATTATGCAACACAACTAAGCACTGTGGACAGGGCCTCAATGTACACATCTAGATAATGTTTTGTTTTTACTGTGTAAAAGTAATCCTATTATGAGATCATATTGTATCTGTTCTTGTGTTCAGGCTGTGAAGACTTTTCTTTATAACTTAAAGGACAACTGAAGTGAGAGGGATATGGAGGCTGCCATATTTATTTCCATCTAAGCAATGCCAGTTGCCAGGCCCTCCTGCTGATCCTCTGCCTCTAATACTATTAGCCATAGCCCCTGAACAAGCATGCAGCAGATCAGGTGTTTCTGGCATTAATGTCAGATCTGACAAGACTAGCTGCATGCTTGTTTCTGGTGTTATTCAGATACTACTGCAGAGAAATAGACCAGCAGGGCTGCCAGGCAACTGGTATTGATTAAAAGGAAAAAAATATGGCAGCCTCCATATACCTCTTACTTCAGTTCCCCTTTAACGTGAATCTGAAGTGTAAAATAAAACAAAAAACAGATACTTATCTAAGGAGAGGGAAGGCTCTGGGTTCTATAGAGCCTTCCTCTTCTCTTCCCAGTGTCCTTGGTCTCCTGCACGCTCCTCGGTTTGTATTATACTGTATATATATATATATATATATATACTAGCTGGACGCCCGGCGTTGCCCGGGTATGTATTTGGCTGGTGTTGGCCCCGCTCAGGGGCGTACCTAGAAATCTCCGGGCCCCCCTGCATAAAAAAATCCGGGCCCCCCCCTACCACCTCCCTAGGGCCCGCTCAGGGACTTTTGTGGGGCAGGAGGGGTCGCAGCATAAAATGAGAGTGTGGCCGCAGATCGTGGGGAGGGGGGGGACATACCCCCCTCCCTCACCTCGGGCTCTCCTCTCTGCGCTCCCACTCCTGCAATTACTGGTGGCAGCAGGCAGCGGCGGCAGGCAGGCTGAACACATACCTCCTTCTCGCCGGAGGTCTTCCAATCACTAAGTGCTTAATAGAACTTCCTGTTTACACAGGAAATTCTGTGAAGCACTTAGTGATCGGAAGACCTCCGGCGAGAAGGAGGTATGTGTTCAGCCTGCCTGCCACCGCTGCCCGATGCCACCAATAATTGCAGGAGGGGGATCACAGAGAGGAGAGCCTGAGGTGAGGGAGGGGGGGGGGAATGTCCCCCCTCCCCACCGATTTGTGGGCACGCTCTCCTCTTATGCTGCGACCCCTCCTGCCTCACAAAAGTCCGTGAGCAGGCTCTAGGGAAGCCCCGGACCCCCCCACGGCAGCAGGGGTCGCATCCCCTATTGTTACGCCAGTGGCCATGCCCCCTTCTCCTAACCCTAACACACAATTACTTAATGACCAAGTTTGTGAGCTTTGCGGTCTTTAGCATCAATAATTTGCATTGAAATAAAATAAATCTGATTGGCTGTGGCTCCACCCATTTTCTGAATTTGAACCCAAATCACCCAATGGCCAAGTGTACCAGGTACAGGTGATTAACAGTGCAAGAGGCTTGTGCCATTAACAGTGCAAGAATGGCAGCAATTAAATATTCCCCTTGAAAATCAATAGGTGGATTTTGATTGGCTTTTGTACGCTCAACCCACTTTCTGAATAGTAATCCCAGTCACCCAGTGACCAACTGTGCAACGTTTGTGAACCCTACCATTAACAGTGTAAGAATGGCTGCAGTTTACATTTTCCCAATGAAATTTGTATTTTTCTCCACCCACTGATTTCCTGACATTACCCGGGTATGTATTTGGCTGGTGTTGGCTCCGCCTACTTTTTCTAACCCTAACACACAATTACTCAATGACCAAGTTTGTGCGCTTTGTGGTCTTTGGCATCAATAATTTGCATTGAGATTAAACAAATCTGATTGGCTGTTTGTGGCTCCACCCCTTTGTCTAAATTTGAGCCCCAGTCACCCAATGACCAACTGTACCAGGTTTAAGGCTTGTGCCATTAACAGTGCAAGAATAGCAGCAATTACATATACCCCTTGAAAATCAATAGGTGAATTTTGATTGTCTTTTGTAGGCTCCACCCACTTTCTGAATATTAATCCCAGTCACCCAGTGACCAATTGTGCAAAGTTTGAGAACCCTACCATTAACAGTGTAAGAATGGCTGCAGTTTACATTTTCTCAGCGAAATGTATATTTGTCTCCGCCCACTGATGACCCGGTATTGCCCGATTATATATTTGGCTGGTGTTGGCTGCGCCCACTTTTCCTAAGCCTAACACAAAATTACTCAATTACTCAATGACCAAGTTTGTGAGCTTTGCGGTTTTTGGCATCCATAACCTGCATTAAAATGAAACAAATAAGATTGTCTGTTTGTGGCTCCACCCCCTTTTATCAATTTAAACCCCTGTCACCCAATGATCAACTGTACCAGGTTTAAGGCTTGTGCCATTAACAGTGCAAGAATGGCAGCAATGTAAATATTCCCCTTGAAAATCAATAGGTAATTTTTGATTGCCTTTTGTAGGCTCCACCCCCTTTTCTGAATATTAATCCCATTCACCCAGTAATTAACTGTGCAAAGTTTGAGAACTCTACCATTAACAGTGTAAGAATGGCTGCAATTTACATTTTCCCAGTAAAATTTGTATTTGTCTCCGCCCACTTATGACCCGGCGTTGCCCGCTTATGTATTTGGCTGGTGTTGGCTGTGCCTACTTTTCTAACCCTAACACACAAATTAATCAATTACCAAGTTTGTGATCTTTGCGGTGTTTGGCATCAATAATTTGGATTGAAATGAAACAAATCTAATTGGCTGTTTGTGGCTCCACCCCCTTTCTGAAATTGAACCCTAGTCACCCAACGATCAACTGTACCAGGTTTGAGGCTTGTGCCATTAACAGTGCAAGAATGGCAGCAGCGTAAATATTCCCTTTGAAAATCAATAGGTTAATTTTGATTGGCTTTTATAGACTCCATCCACTTTTCTGAATATGAATGCCTGTCACCCAGTAACCAACTGTGCAAAGTTTGGGAACCCTACCATTAACAGTGTAAGAATGGCTGCAGTTTACATTTTCCAGTGAAATTTGTATTTGTCTCTGCCCCCTTTTTGGTTATGGGAATAAAAAGTATCCTATACTTTATTCCAGGTAATGTACTATGTGTGTGCCAAATTTCATTCAAATCCGTTCAGCCATTTTTGCGTGATCGAGTAACAAACATCCAAACATCCAAACATCCAAACATCCGAACTTTCCCATTTATTATATTAGTAGGATATATATATATATATATATATATATACTGTATATATATAGATATATATATATATATATATATATGTTACAGGTAAAGTACAAAATCAGACATTCTTTAGAATGCCTGAAGCGATTAGGCAAAGTACGAAATGTCTGTTTCATTACGTACGTTGCCTAGGCATGCTATAGAATGCCTGAAATCGTTCAGACAAAGTGTAGAATACCCGGTTCTGTATAGAATGCCTGCTTTTTTCACACTTTGACTGTAACAGCTGCATACCTATGCTGTCAGTGAGGCTAGTGATGATGATGATGGGTGCATGCATGCTGATATTTACTATTTGTGGAAATTGCTGCTGTGAAGGAGCCTTCAGGTGCTGCCAGGGGGAGCCCATGAGCAGGAAAGAGGAGAGAAAAGTTGGACGTGTGCAGGGGAAATTGGCAGTTGGTTTTTGGCAGTTGAGGCAGGGAACACACTTGTCTTTCAGTTTTCTGTGCGCGTTTTTTCTGCATACTTTTTCTGCACACCTAGGGCTTGATTCACAAAGCGGTGCTAACCTACTTAGCACGTCTAAAGTCTTTAGACGCGCTAACCAGGGTGCTAAGTAGGTTAGCACCGGATTTCTCAATCAGATCGCGCACTAACTTTGCGCGCGCAAAGTTTTACGCGCGCAAAGGTTTACGCACGCTAAGTCCCATTGGCTTTAATGGGCACTTTGCACGGAGCGCCCTGTGCTCTGTGCGGTACGCGCGTAAAGTTTTACGCGCATAAAGTTTTGCGCGCGTAAAGTTTTATGCGCGAAAAGCTTGTTTAGACGTGCTAAGGGGGTTTTCACAGGCGTGCTAACAGTTAGCACTGCTTTGTGAATCAAGCCCCAAGTGTGTTTCTATGCAGGAAAACGTGCACGTTTTTTCATAGCAGCTGATGTAATTGATAGAGAAAACTGACAAAATGTGCGGAGTCATCATGCAGAATGTCAGGTTTTTTTCTGCGTGCGAACAACATATTAAGTGTGAACTAGCCCATTGATTAACATGAGTTCTCAGTTTTTCTGTGCAGAAAACGAGCACTTAAACAGTCAAGTGTGTTCCCTGCCTCAAGGCTAGTGAGGGGGAGGGGCCTGAAAAGCCATGATGCAGAAAAAAATAAGTTTAGAGTCATGATACAATGCTCTACTGCAGCAAGAAATAAGCATGATTTCTGTGAGAAAATAGAGTCAGAGACTAAAGAAGAGACCAGCCATTGGTGAGGCTGACAAAGCAAAGCAGAGGCACAGACAAGAGAGCACTACTGAAAAACTAAAGTAAGGAAGAGAAAGAGAGCTGCAGACATAACAGGAGAGGAGAGAGACAAAGTACGTAACAAAAACAGACGTTTCGTACTTTGCCTAAAATGTGTAAAAATAACATACAATTATTTAATTGCAGGTGTGATAAAAAGCTGAATTCCTGCTCTACTCTGAAAATATCTGACAACAAAGTGGATCTCCAGCAGCCCATGATGAGTCACAGAGGAGACAAGCCGCATCACTGCTCAGAGTGTGAGAAAAGCTTCACTCATCCATCACATCTTATTAGACACCAGAGGAGTCACACCGGGGAGAAGCCATTTTCTTGTCCTGAATGTGAGAAATGTTTTACTGTGAAATCAAGCCTGAAAGATCATCAGAGGATTCATACTGGAGAGAAACCTTTTTCCTGTTCTGAATGTCAGAAATGCTTTGCTGTGAAATCAAGCCTCACAGCACACCTGAGGATTCATACTGGAGAGAGGAATTATTTGTGTTCAGAATGTGACAAATCTTTCACTCAAATGTCATTCCTTATACAACACCAGAAGATTCATACAGGAGAGAAGCCATTTTCTTGCTCTGAATGCCAGAAATGTTTTACCAGAGAATCAACCCTCATAGCTCACCAGAGGAATCACACTGGAGAGAAGCCGTTTTCTTGCTCTGAATGCCGGAAATGTTTTACCAGAGAATCAAGCCTCTTAGCTCACCAGAGGATTCACACTGGAGAGAAGCCGTTTTCTTGCTCTGAATGTGAGAAGTCCTTCAGAACGCAAAAAAACTTCAACATTCATCTCCGGATTCACACAGGAGAGAAACTATATAAATGCACTGAATGTGACAAATGCTTCACACAGGAGGCACATCTTACTCAGCATCAGAGAACTCACACAGGAGAAAAACCATTTAAATGTACAGAATGTGACAAATGCTTCACAAGGGAGGTAAATCTTACTCAGCATCAGAGAACTCACACAGGAGAAAAGCCATTTAAATGTACAGAATGTGACAAATGCTTCACACGAAGGCCAAGTCTTACTTACCATCAGAGAACTCACACAGGAGAAAAGCCATTTAGTTGCTCAGAATGTGGCAAAAGTTTCTCACACCAGTTCCATCTGAGAAGTCATCAGAAGATACATGAGTGAGTGGTTGTGAGCCTGTGAACTAATTTCATTGAACATTTTTGATGTAATATCACGGGAATATTACTTTTAATTATAAAAGTTTATTTTTTAAATATGCATTTCAGAAGCTTATATAGCTTCAGAAACTATGTGCAGTATACACAGAAAGTGCATGTTTATGGTGATTTATTACAAAAAACTGCAGATGAGGTGAACTTTGATCAGCTAGTACACTAAAACCTAACTGATTACTAAATATACTTTTACATTTTTTGCATAATAGACAGTAATTCTATAAGGAAATCCATCTAATCAGTGTTTTATTTACTATTAAATGACCTTTATCATACAAAAAATGAAATCCATGTGTATGCATATTTATAAAATGTGCAATTTTCAAAGTGTAAAATACCTTTAAAAATATTTTTCCTGCCACTGTTACTTGCAGTAGTTTGTAAAAATCTAACAGATCTGATAGAGGATCCATCTCCTCATAGGGGAATCTTATGTTTTTCAAAAGCACTAACTGGATGGCAGGTGCTCAGGTAGGGAGGCTGGTCAGCATCTATGCGTATCTCCTTTCTAGCAAATGCTTTTGTAAAGAATAAAAGAGATAGTGAGAATCCCACATGAGGAGATGAAATAGTTCAAAACCTGTCAGGTCTGTCAGATTTATATTACCTACTGTTAGCGACAGCTATTGTACTTCTAATAAGCATGTGTACTTACTTTTTTTTTTGCGATAGTGGTCCTTTAACCTCCCTGGAATTCAGTTTCTGGTGCATTTCTGTGCATGGAGTGATCCAATTTATTTTCATAACCCCTTCTGTCCCCTTCTGTCTCCAGTGTATCCCCTTCTGTCTCCCATGTGTCCTCCTCTTCCCTGTGTGTCCTCCTCTGCCCCCCTGTTTATCCTCTGCTAACCCCCATTTGTCCTTTCACTCCCCCCCTTAAGGTGTACTATGCAAAGCAGCAGCATGGCTCACCTAATCAACAGTTACAGCTGCAATCTGCTGTGAAGCCGGCACTAGAGGTGCAGTGAAGGAAAGGAGAGGCCTGTGATTGCAGCTGGAGCCATTGATTAGGTGAGCCATGCTGCTGCTTCTCATAGTACACAAGAGGACACATGGGAGTGGGGGGGGGGGGTTAGTGGAGGATAAATGGGGGGCAGAGGAGAACAAACGAGGGTAGAGGAGGGCTCCTGGATGGTATGCCTGGCACTGCATCGGGTATACCACTTTCAGCCCATTTTTCTTGCCCTGCACAGAGTCAGGCATCCTGCCCAGAAGGTTATGTTTATTATCTGTAAATGTATCTTACAATTGGTTACTTTGCATTCATTGAATGTGATTATCTATGATTTCTATATGTGTACAGAGGTGTGTGGTTTAAGAAAATTATGTAATTTTAAAGTTGATTTATTTTCGTCTTTGTGACTAATGGTGGGGGGAGTTACAATAGTCTGCATGCATGTGATTTTATCTGCTCATTGATTGATCTGTTAATGTGTTTTAAGTTTAATTCAATAAAACCTGACATTTCTTCAGTATTTTGCTTTGCTGGAAATATTGTTTGCATTGTTATTCTTTGAAGTGGGCCTTTAGACTGATTGCTAAAGCATTGTCTATTAAAAAATACACCAAAACAGGGCTCACCAAACTGGTTTATCCCACATATTCAATCAACAGAGCATACAAAAATGTTTTGGGACAGAAGACTGAGCATCTGAGGAAGGGAGAGCAGCCCAAATCCTTGTGCCAGTCTTCCTGTATATTCTTTTGATTGAATAATTGTGATAGCTCCAGTTTTCTGTTTTTTCACTGGTATATCTGTGTGTGGTGGTACAAGGGTGCTGCTTGGTCCAGGAGACTCAATCAGGTGCTCGTTGGTAGAAGGTAGAGAAGATGAGACTCTAGCACTCTCAAAACTACAACAGGGGACTGGACTCGACTCCTAGCATAAGACTGTGGCAAAGTAATTCCCTTGAAAGAGCGTGCACAGGCTATAAGGTAGCAGGCAAACTTGTGGGGAGGAGAGAGATGAGGTGGAGCCAGCACTGCAATTCGGGTAATTTATTCAATCAATAAAAGCAAAAGCACTTACAGTCAGCAAGGTCGGATGCAGAGCGGAAAGGTGGGCGCCAGGTCTATGTCCCCCTGCGGACGTCCGTTTCGCGCCGCTGGCGCTTGTTCACCGCAATGGGGAGAGTTCACCATTGCGGTGAACAAGCGCCAGCGGCGCGAAACGGACATCCGCAGGGGGACATAGACCTGGCGCCCACCTTTCCGCTCTGCATCCGACCTTGCTGACTGTAAGTGCTTTTGCTTTTATTGATTGAATAAATTACCCGAATTGCAGTGCTGGCTCCACCTCATCTCTCTCCTCCACTCAAGCAGGTGCTCACCCACAGCAGGTGAAGAAGGTCATTTTGGTGCCCGCACTGCCTCTAACCTGGACACCACCATAGACATAATGTTATTATGCAAGGGTAATACAGGGATCTGGAAATCACCGCTTCCCAAATTACTTCTCCCTCTGAGTTGCTACAACTCAGAGGAGGACTAGTAATTACCACGGCCTGGAATTTGTGCGGCAGCAGGGTGCTCCGAAAAACTTGGTGGTGGTGAAACGTCATATATGCCACAGCAGGGGCCTCCCGTGCTGCCAGGGCTTCCCTGTCTACTACTTGTATGGCTGCTGCATCTCCCCCCCCCCCCCCATCATTCATACACAGACCTCAGATCAGCAGTAATGAAAACAGAGGAAAGATTGTCACAGTGGCCACTGCTGTTGTGGAAGTGAGGTCATTGCTCATTTCCTGCATTTGAAGTGTGCCACATGGTTACTTTGTGCTGCTCTCATGCTGATTTCAAGAAGATAGATACACCCACGTACCCACTGACACCAATGCCCTATATGGGAGGATTGGTGGAAGGACACCTTGGGCTACCTATACTGGGAGTGGCTATTTAAACTGGGGAGACACCTTGTCTAACTATACTGGATGTTACTGTCTTTGCTGGGGGTGCAATTTGGACGAACTTCCTATACTGAAGGGATATTTATTGGGGAGGGGACACCTTTGGCTGCATATGCAGAGAAGGGCCTCTGACTTGCAGGGGGGAGAAGGGCCATATATTGTTTGCTACTTGGGGCAACAAAAAATGTAATGTATATATATCTTCCCACCTTAAATTACCCCCTCTCTGCCTGGTACAGAAGGTGCTCCTGTAAAATCAATTGGACACCATTAATATAGTATAATATATAATTCCTAGCAAAGGCATGATGACATTTCTGTCCAATTGATTTTACAGTAGCACCTTCTGTACCGCGGTGCCAGACAGAGAGGGTGTCATTTAAGGTGGGAAGCTGCACAATATAGTAACATAATACATATCATGTGGGTCAAGTGATGTTAGGAAGATTATATTGCATGTTTACATTTACAGCTATGGTACTGACACTGGGAGAGAGCACATTTACATCAAAATAGTACATTCAAAATAATTCAGAACATCAGAAGTTTGGGTAACCAATAAAGAACTTGATACTTACCATATTTTGTGGTATATAAGCCACTATGGAATATAAGACACCCCTAAGTTTAGAGGGCAAAAACAGGGAAAAAATAAACTAAATCTGGTGTGTCCATGTTCCAGGAGCATCTTGTAGTCATTCTCCGTAAATTATTGTGTCCTCCCGTGTCCCCATGTGTCGTCTTCTGTCCCTATGTGTCCCTTTCTGTCCCCAGTGTGTCCCCTCTTGTCCCCAGTGTGTCCCTTTCTGTACCCAGTGTGACCTTTTCTCCTTCACAGTTCCACTAGCAATGGCTTCTGCTGATGAAGCGATCAGCAGAAGCCAACACTAGGGGAGCTGTGCAGGTCTGCGATCACACAGGGAGCCATGGATTAGGTGAGACTCGCTCCTGACGCTGCTAATTATATACAGGGGAGCAGAGACACACAGAGATACACGGGGGGACATTACAGGGAGTCCACGATGTCGCTGCAGGTCAGCGGTTCCTATCAGTAGGCATTCATAAGATGGTGACTCCCTTAATTTGTCATATAAGCAGGGCCTTTTTGTCACCATTTTGGGGGAGAAAAAGTGTGTCTTATATGCTGAAAAATACGGTACAAATATTTTATTGGCATACTAACAAAACATGAATTACAACACATTGGTCATGTAAAGGCATTACAATTTGGTTCCATGCCTTTTGAAAAATAAACAGTTCATTACATTTTTGTATAGCTGTACTTAGTGCAGGTTATCATAACAGGCAATTTGTGTTTATAATGAGGATAATAAAAAAAATACAACTATAACTATAACAGTAACCTCCAAAGCGTTACATTTTGGGAGTGCAATGGAAGAAAAGGCACACTTATATTAAAAAACTGCTAGTTGTGTGGATAGTGTAAACATGTTTCCTGAGAACCTGGATATTGCACCTGATATATTGTGCCAAAGAGGGTGAATATATGGGCATTCACACCATATGTGTAGGGTTCCACGACCCCCTGCATTCTCTCCAACATTCATGTGAAACAGAAACAGGTGATATTTAGATATTTTTGCCGGCACATTGTACCATCAGAGTAGAATTCTTTGTATTGTGCACCTCTGTGGGTGTGTCAGATAAGTATCCTGCAGTGTGCACAGAATGCAAGTTTTATCAAGGTATGTACATTGTCAGTCCCTTTAGGCCTCTTGCACACTACTACATGCGAATACGATTCTGATTTTTAATTGATTTTTACATGCGATTCCAATCTCCGATTTTTAATCAGTACTGCATGCTGCGTTTTTTTCTGCGTCTTTTTTTTCTGATAGCATCCAGGGAAAATCGGAATTGCAAATTGGAATTGCAAATCAGATTTCAAATGTAAATCCAGCACTGCTTATATAGAGTAAATAGCTTTATTTCATAGCAAGCATGGACATTACATTCTGTGGTATTTTTGGTGAGGCTGTGGGGCAGCATAGGAGTGGTGGCCTGCGCAATGACTGTTTTGCGCACTACAGATCTTCTGAGGCTCTGTGGCAGAGTACTTTCCCTTGGTCTTTAGTTTAATTGGCACCGTGGGCACTCCTCCTTCTGCATATCTCCTTGGTAACACTTCCTTGTCATGTATATTACTATAGAGACTGGCAACATGACCCGGAAGTGTATATATAAATCAAAATAGTGTGATAACAGTATAATAACCACACTGTATAAACGCATTAAAGGTGCTGGGTGCATAGGGAAAGTGAATGGAATAGAATATTCTAAAATTTGTACAAAAATGTAATTATATAAAGAGGATAAGTATAAATTAATGAAAAAAAAATACAAAAAACACACTCACAATGACAACAATATTAAAGGATATCTGAAGCAAGAGGGATATGGAGGCTGCCATATTTATTTCCTTTTAAACAATACCAGTTGCCTGGCTATCATGCTGATCTTCTGCCTCTAATTCCTTTAACCATAGACCCGGAACAAGCCTGCAGCAGATCAGCCGTTTCTGACATTACTGTCCGATCTGACAAGATTATCTGCATGCTTGTTTCAGGTGTGTGATGCAGACCCTACAGAAGCCAAATAGATCAGGAGGGCTGCCAGACAACTGGTTTTGCTTAAAAGGAAATAAATATGGCAGCCTCCATATCGCTCTCACTTCAGTTGTCCTTTAAGGAGGTAGAGATGTTATGTGGAGGGAAGGTCTAATTAATTATTTTTACTATAAGTTTTTCGATAAAAAAAACAAAATAATTACTAAATTCAAAGGAATTAGATTCCTATATTATTATTTCTTTACATTTTTAAATGTTAATGGGATTCCACTTTAAATAAAAGGGGAGGAGGTTTTTTGTTTTTGTTGTATCGCACATAAAGAATACAGTATATACATGCTCAATCAGTGATGTAGCCATGGAGGCCACGGTATGAGGGGTAATAATGGGGTCTGTGGCAGGCCCCTTCCATGCAGAGTAGCATGGCAGTGGGGGTATAGAGTAGTTATCACCGCCCATCTCTACTGCTGATCTGTCTTCTCCAGGCATCCTCATCTCTGTTATAACAGCTCACTCTAGGAGCATTTTCCCCTTGTTTCCACTGTTCTTCTTAACATACCCTGCAAATGTGATGATCCTAGCATGTATGGGGGCGTTGCTATTAACTGCTTAATTTGGCGGCCATTGAAAAAAAAAAAAAAATTAAAAGCGTTTACATAAAATTTGTATTTTTTGATGCATTTTTTGCCATTGATCCTCCTCTGCCATGCCTTTGTCTGGGTATTTGGACATCTTATACTCCTTTTTTAAAGAAATCCTGGTTGCAGAGATGCCCTGAAGATTTTAGAGGTTCGCCTGCCATCATTGGAGCTCGCCGCTTTGCAGTAAAACTTATAATCTGCAAGTGTTCTTTTATGATGTTTGTCCATCACTACCTAGAGAATAAGTTTATATCTCTGTAGGTGACAGCTATAGTGAGGGTATATGCACCCTTATTAGGCTTAGCTGTTCCAGAAATGTAAATCTACTTGTTACCTTGCATGAGCTATGCATACATTAAATGCAGAGTGTTCTTTTGTTTTTCTTTGCTGGCATTCAGTCATTTTTGCATTGAAAAGGGCATTTTCAATTTCCAGAAAATGTTTGCAAAAGTATCTAGTATTTTTATTTGACCGCAAAAAAAGCCTGAGAGCTCAGAAAACGATATTTTAAATGCAATTTTTTTTACCGTGAAAAAAATCTAATTTTGTTTTCCACGAAAATTTGCAAAAAATGCAAAAAACAAAACCCCAAATTTATTTTTGATGGCATTTTTGCTAAAAAAAAAAATGAATTTAACATAATGTTCATGAAAATGTATGCTAAAAAGAAAATTGGCATTTTCACTCATCAATGATGGCATTAGATGGCATTAGACACAGCTTTCCATTGGGGAAAGGAGGAGGAAGTTGTACCTCTTATAAGTTTCCTTATCAGTGGCGTAGCTAAGGAGCTGTGGGCCCCGATGCAAGTTTTATAATGGGCCCCCCAAGCACTCTATACATAACAATTGATACGGCGCACCAAAACCTGCCAATGGCAACTACAGTGTCAGAGGTGCAAGAAGGGGATGGGGAATAGTTTGTTAATGATTGCCATTATTCAACGTATTTATAGAAGTGATAATTACCAGCACAGGACCAATAGAGAGCTAATACTGTAGTTGAGGGAGGGCACTTCGGGGCCCCTCTGGCCCATGGGCCCCCGATGCGGTCACAACCTCTGCTACCCCTATTGCTACGCCCCTGTTCTTCATTCAGTTTACTTGCAGGTGTTCTTTCTCCAAACAAGCTCAGGGGAAGTGTGTATGTAAAATAGACATTCATCACATACTGGGGAACTGTAGTGACTGAATGGATCCTTAGTGAATGTAAATAAACAAGGCATTTGTATGTGATGATGTAGAGCTCTCTCTTGGAGTGAACACTTATGAAAGCCAGTGTTTGGTCAGTACCCCCTGGGCTGAGTCACATACTATTTGTTTATGTTGTATAAATATTCCTTTTCTAGCAAATACCTTAACTTCTGAATTTGGTTTCCAAATTATTTTATAAAAATAATGTTTAAATTGATTTTATGAGTAACCGAGCAGCTCGGGGTCACCCAAACCACTAGGAAAGTATAGAGGACTAAAAGAGACTGAAAAGCCCTCCTACTAAAAAGCAATGCTAAGTGTGGTTTGCCTTCTTAAAACAGAAGGAAACTTCAGGGGCATAAAGAGATAATTTGCTTATGCAGCAGTGGTGCATTGTGGGTAACCACAAATGTTCACTTATAGCTGAATTATTGCAAGTTTCCTTCTGTTTTAAGAAGGCAAATCACACCAAGCATTGTAATTACGCTGTGCTTACATGTTCAGCAGTTTTTTTAGACAGTTTATAGTTATGGGACTAAGTGCCCCTTAGAGGAACTCAAAAGCTAATCATTATAATAGCCACTGTCTAATATCTCAATGTCCAATTCACTTGGGGAGGGAACAGTTCACTTATCTATACCTTCTTGGGGATGTGAGAGGGAAGTGTGTTCAAAAATCCATACTACAAATGGAGAACATACAAACCCTATGCAGATACTGCCCCACCCCAGATTTGAGCCTGGAACCTCAGCACTGTAATGCAAGAGAGCTATCTACTATGCTTCTATATGCATATGTTCCTTTTTATATGAATAATTACCTTTCCACTCTCTTATCACTATGTAGAATGATTGCATAATAATAATAAAGTGTTGATGTGAAGTCAACATAATAATGCTCAATATAATGATATGTGTCTATTTATTATAGTAATAAAACTACTAACAGGTAGAGATGTCGCGAACATAGAATTTTCCATTTGTGAACGGCAAATGCCAACTTCCGCAAATGTTCATGAACAGGCGAATCTAGCGAACTGCCATAGATTTTAATGGGCAGGCAAATTTAAAAACCTACAAAGACTGTTTCTGGCCACAAAAGTTATGAAAAAGTTGTTTCAAGGGGTCTAACATCTGAATAGGGGCATGCCGGAGGGGGATCCTTGCCAAATCCCACCAAAAATGACGGTCGGGTTTTAATCCCTAAAGGGCAGAAATCACATTATGCACAGCTCTGGATGTCAGTGGGCTGTGGAGTGGCACAGACAGAGAAATGAAATCTATCAGAATACAGTGAAATAATAATGCACTGGAGTTATTCTGTGCCTGCAACTTAATGAGGCAACAGCACAGCAGTAGTGTGCACACAGCTCTGGGTGTCATTGGGCTGTGGAGCGTCACACACACAAAAAACACAGGAGACCGATGTGCTAGCCCTCAACAGGGCTGTTTGGGATGCTTTCACAGCAAGTGAGAAACAAGAACACAGGCCTAGCTAATGCTTTCCCTATCTATCTGCAGCAAGTCTGACCCTGCTCTCACCAACAGTCAGCAGCCAACAGAGAACTTATCCAATATGGCCACCGCAACTGCTTTTTGGGAGTCCAGGAGGGGGTGCTAGCTGATTGGCTGCCATGTGTCTGATGACTGTGAGGTAAGGGGTCAAATTTAGGGTCAATGATAATATATAGGGGGTGAATCGAACACGCCAAATGTTCGTTGTTCGCCGCAAATGCGAACAGCGGATGTTTGAAGAATACTGCTCACCGGCGAACAGTTCGGGCCATCTCTACTAACAGGTTAGGAGAGACACTTACCAGCACAGAGGTGTAGTGATTGATGTTCTTTTGTGCAGCATTTTCCCAGCCTAGATACATTGTCTGTATGTTCTCCCCAATGTTTGTGTTGGTTATCTCTGGGAAAACAGTTTTTCTCTCACATCCCAAAACATGATGGTAAGGAGAGTAAAATGTGACAATGGTAGGTATTAAAGTGGGTGCTCGTTTGATGGGCAGTTAGTGACATGATTCTGTGCACTGTAAGTGTATCGATTATCTCAGTACATTGTTGCCTGTTGGGGGGTCTATTAGTAAGTGAGCAATCAGTCAGCGATGTCTTGGAAGCACAAAAATAGGAAAACATAAGATTCTCAGAGACTTAGAGGAAAGTAATATCCTTGTGGTTAGATGACATGGCCATGGGCCTCTACGGCTAACTGATACATTTGGGGAGGGAGGGCTAACCTATCTGGTCCAGTCACATATTTATTTATTTTTATTTATTGTATTTATAAAGCGCCAACATATTACGCTGCACTGAAATGATACTGATGTGCAAATCACCGGGAACCTCATGCCAGCCATGGTAGACAGGTTCCAGAATGCACAGTGCATTGTAGTGTGCTATGTATGGGCTTTCTACCTGCAGAGTAGTCAGAGGACCAATGACTAAAGCCTTGTGGACATCTGGACTGAACATGGTGGCCTGTTCTGATCAGTCACATTTATTTTAGATTATGCGAATGGTTGTGTGTGAGTTTGTTGTTTCTTTCTGTTTGTAGAATTTTCAAGTATGTAAAAGATACATCTCAAATTAAAGCTGCCATTTTCTCCTTTAAGAAATGTCCGTATCTATTCTGCTGCTCTTTCTGGCTTCAGACATTCAGCATATGCTTAGTTCGTTCAACTTTTAGTCAGAACACCTGATCTCCTGTGGCATTAATCATTAACGGCAGAAAACCAAAAATACAACCATACAAGTATTGTTTAAAAAGAAATATGGCCGCTTCCATATCTCTATCCATACAATGTCATTTTAAAGTGGACATTAACTCTTTCACAGGACAGAAGGAAAACATGGAGAAATGCACCCTGCATGTATTTAGAGAGTTTAGCCTGACTAATTCTCCCTCATCTGTGACTAATCAACTGTAATTTGATCTCTCAGTGGTGTCAGCTGGCTGCCGTGACAAGCTAAATTGCAGCTAATTTGTAAACACAGGATGTTAACCCTAAGTCTCCTTTCATGAAAGCAGGAAGTAGGCACACTGCAGATTTGTTGCAGGATTTGTATCAGCTGTAACACAGAAATGGTTTTTAAAAGGCTATTATGCTGTTGCTTATCTTTTAGAGCAGAGAGCAAGTTTTGAGTTCAGGCGACGCTAATGGATTTGCTGAAGACATTTTTGTGTCAGATCTCACAAGACACCTTTAGGGGTCTTTTTGATCCCATACCTACATAATTTTGCAGGCCTGGATTTACCTCACAGAAGCCTATAGGCACAGGTGTCCTGGCACCTTAGATTTCCCCCTCCATGAACCTACAAACCCAACTGCAGCGCAAGTGTGCTGGCTGGCCCAGCTGTCACTTCCCTCTTACTTCCCTTGCCTGTCATAGATAACAACAGGTGCCCCTAATTAGGATTAGGGGAATTTAAACATATTAGGAAGGATAGTATATTGTTTTTGATATTCTGTGTTAACAACTGAAAATGAATACCTATGAGGCACATGACCTTGTAGCTGTGTCCAAGTCAGTCTGATTCTAATGATCAAGTGTGCCAAGAGCAGGAATCTTTTTCTAAGATGAACTTGAATGAATAAGAATGAATAATTGTAGACACCTTTAGGGATCTTGTTGACCCCATACCTACATAGGAAACATTGTTTTGGTAGGACAAGAGAACTTAAAAATATTAGAAAGGTTAGTATGAGTGTTTAATATTTCATATTATTTTGGATGTTCTGTAACTAAAAATGAATACCTAGTGTTAAGGCACCTGTAATTAAATGGAAATTCCACTTTTGTTAAAAACAAACAAACATATAAATATTTTTAGAATTTTTAAAACCGAGCATAAGCTGAAAATATTCTTTAGTGGAGCCTCAGCTGCAATACGCTCTGTATTCTATTTAAAGGGGCACTATAGTGAAAAATTGTAAAATTTAAAATATGTGCAAACAGACAAATAAGAGGTACGTTTTTTCCAAAGTAAAATAAGCCATAAATTACTTTTCTCCTATGTTGCTGTCACTTACAGTAGGTAGTAAAAATCTGACAGAAGCGACAGGTTTTGGACTAGTCCATCTCTTCATAGGGGATTCTCAGCAAGGCTTTTATTCTTTATAAAGATATTCCCTAAAAAGGATTTAAACAATGATGCTGGCCAACTTCCATGCTCACTACACAGTTTTTTTGCAGTTGGACAGAGCAACTGCCATTCACTAAGTGCTTTTGAAAATAAATAAATCCCTGACAATCTCCCATGAAGAGATAAACCAGTCCAAAACCTATCGGTGATGTCAGATTTCTACTAACTACTGTAAGTGACAGCAACATAGGAAAAATGTAATTTATGGCTCATTTTACTCTGGAAAAAACATACTTCTTATATGTATATGTTTGCACATATTTTAAATTTTACAATTTTTCGCCATAGTGCCCCTTTAAGGAGCTGTTATGATGAGACCCTCCAGATATTCCCTTCTTGCCACAAGAGCAAATAGCAAATGTTTTTTCAACACATAAAAACAAAGCAATTAAGCTGAAACAATGCCTGCCTTTACTATATGGAGATAACCTGAAAACAGTTTTTCCTCAACAAACTTAGAATGTTTCACATTAATCTATGCAATACACAGAGACAATCAGAAAATATTTAGTTTTCCTCAACAAAAGTTGATTTGCCCTTGTCATTTCCAGAGAAAGCCAAAAGTCTTCTGTGCAAACCATACTCATTAAGAGGGATATGTGTGATGCTTTAGCACTACGGTAATGATTATAAAGCAGTAAAAGATACTGCAGAATATTGATGAATCTGAATAACCAATAGCAAAACTATCTGCCTTTTCAAGATGCAAAAAGCTGGGTACACACATGAGATAAAAGTCTTTGGAAAATGAAAGTTCAAAGGCCACTTTTACTACCTCCATGTAGCAGGAGAGCCATACCTACATAGTCTATTCTTCAGCTGGGTACACCGTTCAAATGAAAACCTTTGCAAAATTAATCTAACACATAGGTAAGAAAGTTTGAAAGACTGATCAATCTAAAGATATCTCTTTACTATTCTGATGTTAGGTACATATTACACAATTTTCGGTTAGATTTACCTGCCAGATTGATTTTTTTCCAACATGTCCGACCTTAACTTAGATCAATTTTTCAATTGATTTCCATAGAATTGAGTGGAAATCAAACAGAAAATCTATCAAAATTAAGATCAGACATGTTGGAAAAAAATCGATCTGCCAGGTAAATCGAACAGAAAATTGTATCGTGTTTACCTAGCATAAGATTCTAGTTACTTCCTTTCTCGTACACACCTTGTTTAATGCACAGTAATCTGCAGATCAGATCTGAAAGATTGAGAGATAAGTATCTTTCATCTGGTACTGAACATTTTTTTCTGCATGGGGAGAGCACTGAAACTGTCCATCCTCTACTGACCTATTCATTGTATTCATCTATTGTTATGTTAGTGATCTTCAGCTTAGATCATTCCTTCAATTTGCCTTTTGTTCATATTGTGGAATGTTAATGAAGTTAACACCTTGCTGGGTGGGTGGGTGTGAGTTTCAGTAAAGAGGCCTGGACACAGTCCTTTCATAGGTCTGTAAATAGACCTTTTGTTGGTAACAATAAGACATTTTTAGCCAATCCCAAACCACTTCATATTAGTAAATGGAGGAGAAGTGAATATAAAATGGGTCAGACCTCAGTCAGGCAGAAGGCTCACAGAGAGATCACAGGAATAAGGGGACCCAATACTACTTTCTACCAGGTAACTATAAACATACTGATTTCCTCATCTGCAATATTGATCTAAATACATTGTAGTTAGGATTTGCTTTCTTTAAATCATCAATCATGTTAATAAGTTAGATATTGTACAGAAATGGCTTTTGCATGTGTGACTCATAACTGGATGATGCATGTCTGATTTTATATTGTACAAAAGTAAACCTGTTAGAGGGGAAACACTGACGCTGCCAGTGTTAGGCCTGGGCTATACAGAACATATTTTTTACTTGTGATCAAGAGATGTAACTTCTTGCTGAAAGGGGCTCTTTGTGTCAACTTTGTTTATTATTTATAAAGTTAATTGCAAATAAAAGTGTCCATAAAGAGTGTATATGAAATCACAAGTGTAAAAAATAAGTTACTACAGATGAACAAATGTTCACATAGATTATCAGGTGTAGCGCTATCATGATAAGGTTATGTAACATTATAAAAGAGAGGTATAACATTTGAGGTGAGTGCATTATGCATATATTTAAAAGAAGTGAGTGTTTATTTGGGTGCCTTGATTGCCATTATTCTGAATATCAGTCATGATACTGTAATATTATCTAAGTGTCAGTAATTTGTGTGCCACTATTGCCATCACTTAATCACCTGTAACACATCCCAATATTAAATTAACCCATACCTCTTAACACTATCATATCTAACCTTTTACTAACCTCTCTCAAAACACTAACCTTACTATAACTAAGCCTCAATGTAACATTTAGCACCACCCCCTAACAATAACCCTGCTATAAGTGAGCCTAGTACTAATCTCTTAGCCAAGCTTTTCAACCACTAATCCTACATGACATTATCAATAACAGTATTAGCTATACCTGCACTGCACTCAATCTGGAATTTGGCGATATAACAACTCAGCACTGATTTTGCACTCCTATGCCAATATGCATGCTATGCAAACAAGCAGAGATGAGCTGCCCAATTTAATTGCTTGGCACACCATAGTCACACATGTACACTGTGGTTTATAGCAGCACCGAATTTCACCAATCGTCTTTGAAATTAACTGCTTTGGTGCACTTCTTTTCAAGGAGTGCTTTTAAAAATGAAGGAAATCTTGAGAATCCCCCTTGAGGACTTGAACAAGCCTATAGCCTGTTGGTAAAAGGCTCACAGCTGTCAGATAATAATCCGTACAGTAAGCAACAACTTCATAGGAATATTTATTTTTCAAGCGCCAACATATTCTGTGGCGCTGTACAAAGTAGGAAAACAAACAAGGCATACATAATTATATACATCAGATATAGACACTGGTACAAAGTACAGAACTGGTGATTACAATAGCAGATGTAACATGATTACAATAGCAGATGTAACATGAAGAATAAAATGTATAGCAGAGTGCAAGCTATTAAATGAATAACATTCCAAGACACACAAGGGTTATACAATTGTAACTGACATTTATGTATACATATTTTAAATGTCACCTTTTTCTACTAGTGTACCCAAGCCACAGGTATCATTTTTTTTCCTGTATATAGATTTGTGATGCATCTACTGATGCTATGTGGTAACTTTCCAAATATACTATTACAATAATGAAAGTTTTAGTCATAATCTTTGTATTTTGTTTCTTTATCTTTACAATGTTAGAATTGTGTTTTTTTTTTCTCTGGAAAGGAATTATAAATGTGTCTTTTATATCTGTTGTGTTGTTGGCTTAAGGCAAAATTGTTCCTTTATGCACACATCTAAGTAGTTTTTAATTTTTACTGTGTAAAGGTAATCTTATTAGGAGATATTGTATCTGTTCTTGTATTCTGGCTGTGAAGACGTTTCTCTTTAACTTAAAAGAAACCATGTCAAAGGATCAGTGATGCTCATCCAGATATCCAAACTGTTTTCTGGTATCCAAACTCGGATACAGATTCCAGATAGCTGGATAAATCTGGAATGCACTATCCGAGTGAACCCAGATACGTATTAGGTATCTGGAAATCAGTCCAGATACCTAGTTTGGGTACCCGGATCCGGATAGCGTAACCACGGAGATGACGTCCATGATGTTATTGAGCAAATCAGAGGGCTCCCAGCCGAAGCCCTAGCAACCAATCACAGAGGGGAACCCTGGCCAGCCCCTCCTGTATATAAGGCGGGCGCCATGATGAGAATCTCATCCTTGCTTGTGACTGCTCACTGAGAGACATCTCCCGTGCTGTTGGCTAAGCAGGTGCTGTAATACTGTGTTAAACCTAGTGTTTTTGCTCCTAAACACCTGTACTACACCAGTATTTTATTGTTTTTTTAGTTAGCTAGCTTGTATTTTGATTTTAGTCAGTGTGTCAGTCAGACTTAGTGCTGCAGCTGCTAGGATAGGTTAGGGCCTGCTGTGTGCACAGGCTAGGCCTGCTGCCAGCCTTAGCTACAGTATAGCTTGTTGGTTATTAGGGATTAGATTACTGTATTACTACTAGTCTTATATTGTGTATAGTTAGTTGTTAGAAAGAGTACTACTACTGTGTTACCTTCATTTACTACAGATAGTTACTGCAGTGCTGCTGTTAGTCAGTCAGTGTGTGACAGATAGACAGTTAGTGTGTGCTCCTGTCACTCCATCAGTTGAAGTTCTACTAGTACTACTACAACTAGTCTACTACTACCAGTTATATATAGGTAATTTGTATTGAGTTAGCTTACTTTTTTTTTTAAACATTCATTTTTTATTGACAAAAGTTTTAACAGTAATACATTTGTGCCAAAGCAAAATTTAAATATATAAACACAAATAACCTGAAATAATGTTTACAATTGGCTAATTATTATTATTTTTGTAGTTGTTATCACTGTATATAAACAGTGGTATAGAACAAAAACTTCAACATTATAATGGTCAACATGTGAAAGGCAGAACATCCTTATAAAAGAAAGCTGCTTAGCAAAGAAATATGAGGATGCATTTAGGTGGGTATACTCACAGTACTATGCGAGTGGAGGGTAAAGATTTTTTTTTCCAATTTTATTAATGGTGAAGAGTGATGGAGGGAGAAGGTAATCTGCGCAAGAGGTATTATACACTTATATCACTAGCATGTAATTAAGTAATTAGTAGACGTATGGTCTTTTCTATATTAATATTAGCTATTGCTAGAGCAAGAGTTTGTTCCAGGGAGGGTGGAGTGGGAGTTCTCCAATTAATCACAATCATATGGTGCATAGCACATAAAATTTGTGAGATTTCTAGACGGTATGGAGTAGGTATTGTGTCTAAACCTATATGTAATATGGCTAGCTGTGGGGTTAAGGTAAATGAGGACCAGATATGAGAAGTAATATATAGAGAGATTTCTCTCCAAAGGTTTCTTATGTGTTTGCAATACAAAAAATGTGGGGGAGTGATCCTAAGGATCCACATATTCTCCAACATTCAGGGGATTGGTCCTCCTTATATTTTGCTAGTCGTAGAGGGGTGACATACCAGTGCAGTAAAAGTTTTTGAACCTTTCCCAGTGGGTGGTACATCTGGAGTATTTAGATATGTGGGAAGAGGCACGCTGTAGTTGTTCAAGAGAGATGTCAATTGATAATTCATGAGACCAATAGCGTAAATATTTCTTAAGTTGGAAATCAGAAGACCTAAGGATTTCCAAGTAGCATAGGGAGATGCCTTTTTTGAGAATAGTGGATGTTCTGACGAATTGAAATAACGTTTTAGGGATTTAGGGGAGAGAATTCTGTATAGAAGCCCATAGATGTTTTAGTTGGTTGTATGTTAAAAATTCGGAAGATGGAATGTGGAATTCAGATTGGAGTTAAGTAAAAGATTTAAATCTTTCTTCAATGAGGAGGTCGTCAAAGTTGGAGAGTGACGGATGTTTCCATTGATTTAGGCTTAGAGATTCTATTAGGAAAGAAGCTACTGATAATGGAATATTTGGAATGTGCGTTCCTTCTGGAACTTTTTGTTTCAAAATATAGTGCCAAGAGTTGACTGTGGCATTTAAGGTCAGGAAGGGAGATTTCTTGTCAGGGCCTTGTATTAATTTCGCCAGTAGGAAATCACTTAGGTCTCCTTTAACAAAAGAGCGTTCTATTGATACCCATAGTGGGACTTCTCTGGGTGTGTGCCACCACTATTTAGCTATTTCAAGGTTACACACATGGTATAAAGATAAAATACAAGGTACTCCAATCCCACCAGTTCTTTTAGGTATTATTAGGGGTTTGAAGGCTGTTCTATGTCTTTTACCTTGCCAGATAAATTGTGCGATTATTTTATTCATTTTTGTGAAGAAAGAACGATGTATTGGGATATTAACTGTCCTAAAAATGTAGGTTATTTTAGGCAGTGTTTGCCTTTTAAATGCAGCTATCCTTCCAGCCCAGGATAAATGATGGGAGGATAGGTCTTGTAGTTCTGATTTAATTTTGTGCAATATAATTTGCTTTGTATAGGTCTGCTGATTTTCTGGTTAATTTAATTCCTAGGTATGCAATTGAGTCTGAGACCCAGGGGAATGGATAGCAATCTTTAATGGATTGAGAGATGTGTTTAGGGACATGAGATCCTAGTAAAAAGGATTTGGCTTGATTAATTTTGTAATAGGAGGTGTTAGAAAAGTTCTCTAAGGTGAGAGTTAGCTTACTTTAATTGCAGTGCTGTTACAGTGTGACAGATAGACAGACAGTTAGTGTGTCAGTGTGTGCTACTCTGCTGTCACTCCGTTAGATGAAGTTCAACTACTGCTACTATCTACTAGTACTACTGATTTGAATAAAGTATAAGTTCCCCACTTCATTTGGACACATATAAAGTTGTACTATGTCTGCTGGCACTGGCAGCCATAGGAGGGGCAGCATGAAAAGCAAAGGCAAGTGGAGAGGGAGCAGCATTGCCGCCACCGTAGGCAGTTTTTCTGCGGCAGTGTCCATTCCACCGCTAGCCACTGGCCGTGGACGCACTGGGTGCCCAGCTGTTAGGGGGAGTCACACTGCAGAGGTGCAGCAGCATGTATCGGCCATTTTCCAGCACGGTCATTGGCGCACATTGGAGGAGAAAGACGCCGAGCTTGTGATGGAGCTGATGGTGGATGAGCAGGCCACCACCAGCTCTACAACAGAGATCTCTACCCACCGCCAGGGTCCATACAGAACAAATATTCTGCTGCCAGTCTGCCACCAGCTATTACGCCACTACAATAGCTGTATTTTGTTGAAAAAATACTGTATAATTTTTTTTGAGATGTCTGGGCTGTAAACTGTGATGCCCCAGTTGTGCATTGGACACAATGTGGGCTGAATGGGCTTGATTCACAAAGCAGTGCTAACAGTTAGCATGCTGGTGAAAAGCCCTTTATCACGCCTAAACTCAGTTTAGGTGTGATAAGTTTAGGTGTGATAAGTTTAGGCGTGATAAGTTTAGGCCGTGATAAGTTAAGGCGTGATAACTAGAGCACCAACTGGGTTAGCACCGCAGTGCACAGATGATCAAAAGTTTTGCGCTAGCAAAGTCTGGTGCACTTCTCATAGAGTTTAATGGCACTGCTTTGCGTGCTGGACTTTGCGCGCAATCTAAACTTATCACGCCTAAACTTATCACGTCTAAACTTATCACGCCTAAACTGGCTTTTCCCCAGCGTGGTGCATTGGTTATCACGCCTAAAGTCTTTTAGGCGTGCTAACTGGGTTAGAACCGCTTTGTGAATCAAGCCCAATGACCGCTTTCTGGAACCTCCTGATGTTAATTTATAGCCATTTTTTTTTTGTCTTGTATTATACCTCCCCACATAAACAATTGCTATTTTTCTTTAAAAAAAAAACATGATGCTTTATGCATCATTTACGATAAAAGACGTTTTGCAAGCAATTTAAAGGCCACTTCCGGTTTGCAATCCAGATCCCGGATTCAATGCAGATAATGGGTTCGGATTTCTGGATAGTCTCAGATATCCAAATGGTTCGAATCCAGATATCTGGATTTTTCCAGATTTTTTGCTATCCAGATCCAGAACAATCCAGATATCAAAAAGAGGTATCCGAGCACCACTACCAAGGATTGAAATTCATCCCAATCAGTGGCTGATGCCCCCTTTCCCATGAGAAATCTTTATCTTTTCTCAAACGGATCATCGGGGGGGCTCTGTATGGCTGACATTGGGCTTGATTGAATAAAGGGTGCTAACACAGTTAGCACGCCTAAAAGCTTTGCATGTGCAAACTAGGGTGCTAAGTAGTTTGCACGGCAAAGCTGTTACTTTTCGCGTGCTATTTTAGCGCACATAAAAGTTTGCGCGCGTAGAGTTTTACGCACACTACTTCGCATGCAAAAGCAGCTGCTTCACGTGCAAAGTATGCTTATTACTCTACTTAGCACGTGAAGCAGCTGATTTTGAAGTAGTGCCCATAAAACATTACACGCGCAAAACTTTATGCGCACTAAACTTTACGCGCACAAACAGTTAGAACTCTTTTTTTAATCAAGCCCATTGTGTTGAAACCCCTCTCTGTGTGGAGCCTTGTTGCATTGTGGGAAATAACAGCTGTTTCCAACTGCCAACAAACGCAAGCAGCATCTCCTTCCACTGAAATCACCTGCCAGCAGTAAAAATGTCACCATATGATAAATGTCAGAATGTAATTCAGGGAGAGGAAAGATTTTACAATGGGCAAACACTGACTAAACCATTTTTGCATAATTATTGTAAAAAATTAAGCACTTATTTTATTTTCACTGGAGTTCCCCTTCAGAGGTACACTATCACGAAAAAAGTAGGCAGTTAAAACCTGACAGACCTGACAGGTTTTGGGCCAGTCTATTTCCTCATGGGGGATTCTCAGGATTTACTTTTGTTTCAAGAGCATTTCCTGAACAGCAGTTGCCAAGTCTACATGACAAAATAGTGTGCATGTGAGTAGAAAGGCTGGCTGGTATCTAACAATTTTGACAGTTAAACTGCTGTTCAGGAAATGCCGTTGAAAACAAAGAACACCCTGAGAATCCCCCATGAGGAGATGGACTATCCCAAAACCTGTCGGTTTTGTCAGATTTTAACTGCCTCCTTTTTTCATGATAGTGGTTCCTTAAGTGATGAGGCAATTGTGGGATGTCTCATGCAGCAGCTGTGATGTCTAAAGAATGTTAAAATTAGTTATTTCTGAATATAATGTCGTCATGGGCAATATGTTTATTTATTTGGAGCAAATCCTTCAAATTGCATTTTTCTGAGATGCCAATATTTCTGTTTAACTCTCGTTAATGACGATCTAATGAAAAACAAACAGCATTATAAGCTGTCCCATGCTAATTTCAAATGCCTGAAACGATTATTCTATAAAGTATACTTTTGTAGAATATATATATATATACTAGTAAAAAGACCTGCCTATTAAAAGACAAGACAAGACAAATAACATTTATATCACACTTTTCTCCTGGCGGACTCAAAGCGCTAGAGCTGCAGCGACTAGGACGCGCTCTATAGGCAGTAGCAGTGTTAGGGAGACTTGCCTAAGGTCTCCTACTGAATAGGTGCTGGCTTACTAAACAGGCAGTGCTAGGCCAGGGCTGCTACCCCCCCACACACACCCCAGAACACATCCCGCTTGCTCGTGCCCCACCACAGTATACAGTATGCATACAGTGAGATATTGTTTGCTTGGCAGTTGGAAAAAGCTATTATTTTCCACAATGCAATGAGGTTTACAAACAGCAAACTGTCAGTTCTGGAAGCACAGACACAGGAGGATGTAGAGACGCAGGGGGTTTATTATATAGGATATCTTACTATAATGTCAGAACTTCTAATAATATAGTAAAGATAACATATCATTATTTAATTGCAGGTGTGATGAAAAGCTGAATTCCTGCTCTACACCTAAAAAGTATCTGTCAACAAAGTGGATCTCCAGCAGCACATGATGAGTCACAGAGGAGACACAATGCATCACTGCTCAGAGTGTGGGAAAAGCTTCACTTGTCAATCAAATCTTATTAGACACCAGAGGAGTCACACCGGGGAGAAGCCATTTTCTTGTCCTGAATGTGAGAAATGTTTTACTGTGAAATCAAGCCTGAAAGCTCATCAGAGGATTCATACTGGAGAGAAACCTTTTTCCTGCTCTGAATGCCGGAAATGTTTTACCAGTGAATCAATCCTCATAGCTCACCAGAGGATTCACACTGGAGAGAAGCCATTTTCTTGCTCTGAATGTGAGAAGTCCTTCAGCACTCAAAAAAACTTCAACATTCATCTCCGGATTCACACAGGAGAAAAACCATATAAATGTACAGAATGTGACAAATGCTTCACACAAAGGTCAAGTCTTACTCACCATCAGAGAACTCACACAGGAGAAAAGCCATTTAAATGTACAGAATGTGACAAGAGCTTCACACTGGAGGGAAATCTTACTCAGCATCAGAGAACTCACACAGGAGAAAAGCCATTTAGCTGCTCAGAATGTGACAAGAGCTTCTCACAACAGTCATCTCTGAGAAAACATCAGAAGATACATGAGCGAGTGGATGTCAGCCTGTAAACTAATTTCAATGAACATTTTTGTTGCAGCATCACAGGATTATGACTTTTCATTATAAAAGTTTCATTAACATATGCATCTTTGAAGCTTATATAGATAGCTTCAGAAAACATGGATACACAGAAAGTACAAAACTGCAGATGAAGTGAACTTCTAAATCCTAACTGACTACATTGTTTTGCACAATATATACGATAATAACATAAGGATATCCATTAAATCAGTGTTTTATTTACAGTCCATTATTATGGAAAAAAAATGTAAACTTTGAAATCCATGTGTATGTATAATTATAAAATGCATTTGTCAAAGTGTAAAACGCCATTGAAACCTTTATTTTCTGTCACTTTTACTTGCAGTAGTTTGTAAAAATCTAACAGATCTGACAGGTGTTGGACTTATCCAAATCCTCTTAGGGGATTTTTATGTTTTTCTTTATTTTCAAAAGTACTAACTGAATGGCAGGTGCTCAGTGCAGCTACCAATAAAGTGCACAAACATGTAGGGAGGCTGGCCGACATCCTTGTTTATCTCCTTTCCAGGGAATGCTTTTGTAAAGAATAAAGGAAATACTGAGAATTCCACATGAGGAGATGGAATAATCAAAAAACTTTCAGATCTATTAGATTTTCATTACCTACTGTTAGCAACAGCTATTGTATTTCTTATAAGAATGTGTAAACATTTACTTTAAATCTAACTACTTTTTGCAATAGTGGTCCTTTAAGTAAATTATCTTTATATAAAAGATGTGTAAATATATCTGTTTTTTACATTAATTGAACGTGATTATCCATGTATTTCTGTATTTGCGTGGAGGTGCGTGGACAATCAGTTTTAGAAAATGATGTCATTTTAAATTCAATATATTTTCTTGTTAAATCTTTTTTTTATTAAAGTTTTCATCAAACAGAAAGTATACAAGTTCATTTCACTTATACAGACATTTCAGAACATATTGTATAACAGGTTTGCAAGTACCGAATAAGGTAACAAAACATGCAAGTAACATTTTGAGACTTTCAAGGAAGATGCTGTTATATATCTTGAACAGTGGGATATCCATACATTATAAAAGTATAACCGTGTCAAAGTCCCACTTAGGGATGATGTATGCTTAGTCTTTACACTTGCAGGTAGAGAGAGGAACCTGTATACTGCTGGTTGGGGGAGGGGAATTGGGAGTGGAGGGGAAGGGGGGAAGGGGTAATGGGGTAAGAGGGGTAGGGAAGTATGGAGGGGGGGGGGGGGGGGTGGGGGTGGAGGGGGGGGGGAAGGGTTGTGGTCAGGGGGGGGGGAGGGGGGGGTTAAAGGTAGAGGTTTTAGACCACTTTGACAATGAAGAAAAAGATATATATATATAGTTCTTGTGCTTACATTATTTCTGTACAGGTACCATAACCTAGGTTCTAATAGGCCTTATGGGCATCTATAAGCTACTGGTGTAGCCAATCTCGAGTGGGCTTGCATTCTCTGGGGAAGTTTACCTTAATGTTTATAATACATTTAGATATGGCTGAGATTCTCTGTAGTCTATCCAAACAGACCATATTGAGGTGAAGGAGTTTGGTTTTTCTGGGTTTATTTCAGTTAGTTCATCCATCCTCATTAGCTCATTCATAGCTTCATGCCAGTTTTGTATAGAGGGTGGAGTAGGATTTTTCCAGGTTCTGGCAATGGCTGTTCTTGCAGCTGTCAGGCAGTGTTTGAGGATACCTTTTTTAATTTTGGTAACAGAGCCTGGGATAAGAGAGAGGACGGCCATTTCAGGGGTACACTCTATCTCAGTTAGTGTCATTGCTTTATATATATCAAATACTTTCTCCCAAAAAGGTTGAATTAAGGAGCACTCCCACCAAATATGAAATGGAGAGCCAGTTTCTTTTTTGCATCTCCAACAAAGGTCTGAAGTGTCAGGAAACATTTGTTTTAATCTTGTGGGACATCTATACCATAGAGCTATAATTTTATAGTTTCGTTCTTGTAACGTATTGCATACTGAGAGGGAATGTGTAAGAGAGAAAATTTTTTGCCAATCCTCCGGGGAGAATTGTTTACCTATGGCAGTTTCCCAGTAAGATGAAAATTGTGGAAGGCCTTTGTGGACAGTTGTCCTTAGTAATTCATAGGAGAGAGATAGTAGATGCTCTGGTTTGATATGGGCTGAGTATAGTTGTTCAAATTTCGTGAGGGCTCTGTCTGAGTACCCAAGAGCTTTGCAGGGCTGTAGGAATCCTTTTAATTGTCTATACAATAGCCAATTTTGATTGTCAAAGGAGACTATGTTGGGGTTAGAGTGTATAACCTCTTTGATTGTAGGCCATTTCTCTCTATCCTATTGAAATATCTGTTGTTTTTTGTTCCCTTCCATGAATAAGGGGTTCCCGAACAGGGGCATCAGAGGACTAATTGGAGGGGCTAGATGAAGATTAATTTGAAGCTGTCTCCAGCATTTTAGAGTATGTTTGCTTAGGTAAGGAATGTCTAGACCTGGAGATTTTATATGGTTGGGAATCCAGGGAAGAGTTTTCAGGCTATAGTTGGATATGGACTCCTCAAAGTATGTTTCTCTCTTATCGGCTTTGGAAAAGTTCCAGTCAATAATCCTGGCCAGGTGTGCCGCCTTGTAGTATAGGTGAAGGTCTGGTAACCCGAGACCTCCTTCCTGTTTGGATCTGGTCAGTAATTTATATTTTATACGTGGTCTACCTGGAGACCAAATAAATTTAGTCACCATGGATTTTAGAGATTTAAAAAAATCCATGGGAAGGGTTATCGGGATTGTTTGAAATTTATATAATAGCTTGGGGAGTGTATCCATCTTAATAATATTAATTTTGCTTGTGAACGACAAGGGCAGGCCCGACCAGGATTTCAGCTGGGTTTGGACATCTTTGAGCAATGGGATTATTATTATTATTATTATTATTTAGTATTTATATAGCGCCGACATATTACGCAGCGCTGTACAGAGTATATATATATCTTGTCACTAACTGTCCCTCAAAGGAGCTCACAATCTAATCCCTACCATTGCCATATGTCTGTATTATGTAGTGTAAGTACTGTAGTCTAGGGCCAATTTTAGTGGGAGCCAATTAACTTATCTGTATGTTTTTGGAATGTGGGAGGAAACCGGAGTGCCCGGAGGAAACCCACGCAGACACGGAGAGAACATACAAACTCTTTGCAGATAGTGCCCTGGCTGGGATTCGAACCAGGGACCCAGCGCTGCAAGGCGAGAGAGCTAACCACTACGCCACCGTGCTGCCCATGGGATAAAGTTAAGTGGGTATAGCTTATTCAAGTCCTTCGGGATCTGAACTCCTAGATATTGTATTGCCGAGTCCTGCCATTTAAATTGAAAGGAGGAACTCAGTGCCTCTTTTGTGTGTAGATGAAGGGAGATGTCTAGGGCTTCAGTTTTTGATAGATTTACTTTAAAGTTACTAAGTCCTCCAAACTCCTGGAATTCTTTTAGGACAAGTGGGAGGGATATAATTGGTTGGGTTATGTATATTAATAAGTCATCGGCATATAGTGCTACTTTATGTACATCTCTCCCAATTGTTACTCCATGGATTCCGGAATTTAGTCTTAAGGCATTGGCTAAGTGTTCCATTACTAGTACATAAAGTAGGGGGGAAAGGGGGCAGCCTTGGCGGGTGCCGTTTCGTATCTGGAAAGATTCGGATAGTGTGCCATTTATTCTTATACGGGCAGAGGGGTTCGTATAAAGGCCCATGACTCTGTCTATGAAGGATTCACCTAGTCCTATTTGTGACAGGGTGGCCTGGAGGAACCTCCATCCCACCCTGTCAAAGGCCTTCTCAGCGTCAACACTTAAAAGACATGTAGGGATGGAGTGAGATTGTACATATGAAATTAAGTTCAGGGTTTTAGTAGTGTTCATTCTTGATTCTCTTTTAGGGACAAATCCCACCTGATCTCCGGACACTAGCTTGGGGAGAAATTGTTGGAGGCGATTAGCTATCATTTTTGAGTAGAGTTTCACATCCACATTGATTAGGGAGATTGGGCAGTAATTGCTGCATGAAGAGGGGTCTTTACCCTGTTTGTATATTACGGATATGTGTGCTTCCAGTGCCTTTTTGGGGAATGGTGAGGAAGGGGATATGTTGTTGCAGGATTCTAAGAATAGGGATGAAAGGTAGTGTTTGAATTGTTTGTAGAATCTGGTTGTGAATCCGTCTGGGCCTGGGCATTTCCCTGTTGGGGTATGTTTTAGGGCATGTGAAAGTTCCTCTTCAGAGAAATCTTTTTCCAGTTCCAGTTTTTCTATTTCAGAGATAGTTGGGAGAGCTGTTTTATTAATATAGGTATGTAGTTTCTCTGATATTTGTTCCTGGGTGAGATCTTTTAGTTTATCAGGGATGTTATATAAGGTATGGTAAAAGTCTCGGAAAGTAGCGGAAATTAATTTGGGACTATGTGTAGGGGAACCTTGTTTGGTATGTATTGATCGAACATGGGTGTTGTTAGATCTAGGGTGTAATTGTGATGCTAAGAGTTTGCCGCATTTACCTCCTTGCTCAAAATATAGTCTTTTAGTTTTATCTCTTGCAATAAGAAATCATTTATCTATTAATAGCTTTAGTTGAGTTCTGCAATTCAACAGGGATATTGCAGTTTGTTCTGAGAGATTCCGCTTATGGATAAGTTCCAGTTGTTTTATCTGGGCAAGGAGGTTCGCTAGTAGAAATTTGTCCTCTTTTTTTATCCTGGACCCGTGTTTAATGAATACACCTCTTAAGGTACATTTGAGGGCCTCCCATTTGATTGGGGCGGCTGTGGTATCATCTGAATGGTCTTGTGTAAAATGATTAATGGTGGACTGAATTTCCTCAACACATTGTGAGTCTTTTAATAAATTTTCATTCAGTCTCCATGACCATTGAGGGGCAATGGTGTTGGGCAGTTGGAAAGATAGAAAGATGGGAGAGCGGTCAGATAGTAGTATTGAACCTATGTCTGCTGCTGGGTAAAGGTCTAGTATGGAAGCAGGAGCAAATAAATAGTCCAGTCTTGAGTATGATTTATTGGGATTGGAATAATAAGTGTAGTCTCTTATGAGTGGGTTTAGGATTCTCCACATGTCTAATAGGCCAAGCTGGTTAATTTTCTTTTTAAAACAGTGTATGGCCCCTAGTGAGAGAGAGTGTCTCTCGGATGATGTGTCTACTTTAGGGTCTAGTGAAAAGTTTAAGTCTCCTCCGAGTATCACGGTTCCAGAGGCAAAGGATGTCACTCGGTTGATTAAAGTAATAGCGAATGAGATCTGGTCAGTATTTGGGAGATATGGATTTACTAGGGTGTATATATTTCCATATAGAGACACTTTGACTAAGGCATATCTGCCATTAGGGTCTGTTTGTTGTTCTAAGATGGTAACTGGAAGTGTCTTGTGGAATGCTATGGAAACTCCTTTGGTTTTGGAATCTGGGTTAGTGCTATGAATCCATAGAGGGTAATTTCCTCTGTCTAAGGCAGGGGTTTGTGTGGATTTAAAGTGTGTCTCCTGTAGGAATAATATTTGGGAGTGGGATTTGTGCATAAAGTTCAATATGTTTGAGCGCTTATTAGGTGAATTGATGCCCTGTACATTATAAGAGCAGATTTTGATTCTAATGGGTGTAGCCATTTTACGTATTTAAAGGTATATGTTTTAGTCTAATGGTGGTTTGACCTCTAGGGTTATGAGTGCGGATGGGGGAGGGGTAACAGGATAACCTGCATGCCTGGATAAGAATTTCCCAGGCTTCTGGGTAAGTGTGGAGAACCGTGGTAAGCTCTATTAGGACCACGAGCCAGCTTTAACCTCTAGCCCAACAATTTAGTTATTTAAAAGCTAACATTTTGTTTAAGAACGAACCGCAGTTTAGGGACTGTTTTTTTTTTTTTTTTTTTAAAACATTTCAACGTTATAACCTTATAGTAACCATAGTGGAGCTTATATCAGCAGAAGGAGAAGAAAAAGAACACAGACAAAAGTAACAGTTATACCTAATTGACATCTTAATGATTTAGCTTATACTTGACCTTTGGTATATTGAACCTGTATTGGATAGTCTTTCTCAATGTCCTTGATGTAGCCCAGTTTCTAGCATAGTTATCTTATGCACTGAATTTTAAGGGTATAAGGTCAGGTAGATTAAGCCAAGGTCATCAAATAGAAAATGTAGTGGGGCCATCAATATAGATTCAGGCAATGGATATCATGGACCTGAGTTATTGTTGCGATTCTTCTGTCTTTTTTGTCTTCTAGATTGAGTGGTTTGCCACTTCTCTTTCCCAGGAGGAGGGTTTAATGGGTTAGTGGAGAAGGGCCAGTTTGGGAGAGTAATTTTTGGGAGTTCTGTCACTTCCAGAAAGTTAGGCAGGTCGCCTATGTTTTTGAAAAATGCCGTTTTCCCGTTATGGGTTACAGTGAGCTGGAAGGGATATCGCCATTTGTATTTTATGTCTCATTCCTTAAGGGCTGCCAGGAGTGGTCTCAAAGCCCACCATAAGAAAAGAGTTTGTCTGGAGAGGTCTGGTAGAAGCTGTATGGTGTCTTCATTAAATAAGATGGCATCTTGTCTTCTGGCGGCATTCATAATGTCATCTTTAACCTTAAAGAAGTGGACTCGTACGATGATGTCTCGTGGTCTGGATAGATCAGTGCTTTTGGGGCCTAAGGCTCTGTGGGCCCTGTCTAATTCTATCGGGTCCGGTTTCTGCAATAGTTGCTGAAATATTTTCTGCACTGCCTTTTCCACATCTTTAGGTTCCACTGTCTCGGGAACTCCTCTTACTCTTATATTGTTCCGCCTGTTGCGGTTCTTCATGTTAAATATAAAATTCTGCTGTTGGTCGGCCTGAGCTACAATGGCATTTGGTGAGTGTCCAGTCTGGCGTTTATTTTATCAATAGAGGTTTCAATTTCTTCCACTCTATTTCCAATATGCAAAATTTCTGATTTAAGGGACTGCGTTTCTTTTTTGTAGGTGTTTTCTAATCTAGAAGTGAGCGGTTAAAGTCCTTAATGGTGGGTAATGAGCGGATGTATTCTTTTAAGTCTGCCATATCAGATCTTCCTGAGCCTCTTGATGCTCTTGAAAAATGGTCTGAGCCGCTTTGTGAACTATCAGAGCGTCTACTCCGGGACCCCCAGCTATCCTGTCTGCTGTATTTATATGCTCTCTTGATAACCGGTGGTGGGGCTTCATCCTCCGTAGGGGATGAGTTAGGTGAGAGGCTGCCTCGTGCCCTTGTCTGCTCGGTCAGTATTAAGTGAGGTGATGCGCGGCCCTGGTTAACGTTGTCAGCTTCTGCATCCTCGCTTAGTCTCGGGGGTGGATTGTTGCGGACATCCGTATTAGCATGCGGTGGTGACAGCTGTGAGAGGCCAAGAGGGTCAGTATTGTGGCCTACCTTATGTGATAGCTTTTGAGAGCGGTGTTCCGGGTCTGATGTCGGAGAGCCCGTGTTCCTGAGAGTCCTCTCACTCCTCTCCGGTAGGCTTACTGTGCCCGGTGAGCGACTTCTGTGACTGTTTCCCGCGGTAGGCTGTTGCGAGTTTGAGGGCTGGGCGCCATGCTGTGACTCTTTCTGAGGAGCGGGCGCCATCTTGGAGGCTTTAGATTTCCCCATGCCAGGTTTAGGCTTGAATAGCTCTGGGATTGTACCCGCTTCAGCAGTCCGGAGGTCTCTGGCAGATTTAGTCTGCTTTCGCCTTGACATTTTTGTGGTTTAGAAGGTTAATCTGCTGTTCGTTCTGTTTGGAAGCGCTGTGTAGAGCGGGAGCTCTTTGGGTCTAGCTGCTCATGTCTCCGTGGCTAGCCACGCCCCCTAAATTCAATATATTTTCATCCCTTCTTGACTAATGGTGGGGGGGACAGTTAAAATAGTTTGTATGTATGTGATTTTATCTGCTCATTGATTGATGTGTTTATGCGTTTTAAGTTTAATTCAATAAAACCTGTAATATCTTTTTAGTATTTTTTATGTGATAGAAATATTGTTTACATCGTTGTTCTATGAAATGGGTCTTAATACTAATTTCCAAAGCATTGTAGCCAAACAATAGAGCAACAGGTATGCAAAAGAGTCCATTACCATGGACATAGTCACTGAGCTATCTCAAACAAAAGACATCCATAGCAAACCAAAATATAAATATATATCACACCATGAAGTATAAACAAATATCTTTATTAAGGGACATATCTTCTAAAACCAAATTAAAACCACAAGACACACCAGGTGGGAATACAGCCGAGGTAACAAATAATGTAAACACTATATTTCAGATAGTAGACACCCGTAGGGTGTAAGGTCACCCCATATAGCAATGTATAATAACACAAGTGCCTGCACAGCAGACCAAATAGTGCTGCAACGTGGCCGCTGTGCAGGGCAGATAAACTGCATAGTAGTGACAGATGGTCAACCAAAATCGACTCACTCTGGGATGGGGACAAAACCGCACACCAAGACTGGACAACCATGTCTGAGCTCATGCGGATGTAACACTGTCCTTCATCGGAGAATAATCGCAACTAAGATGTCCCTAAAAAACTAAGAGACCTGCGAGTTCCAGTGGGCATGACCACACCCTTTGTGAGACCCTGCCGTGCATAATGATGCACACACAGGATCTTACATATATGCAAGTTCAAGCCTTGTTGTCAGGCCGGCCAAATCCCAGGGTGTTCATTGTTAAATTATATGAATAATATGAATGTGATACAAAAATTATATAAATACAATCAAAGAATATATCAAATTTAATAAATATGCCGAAAATGGCACATATAGAGTACACCGCTCAGATATATATATATATATATATATATATATATATATATATATATATATATATATATATATATATATGAATAGGCCTATAAGCCAGAAAAAAACACAGTTTTTCAGAAATCTATCCAAATCTATTTCTGAGAAACTGGGAGCTGTGGGGTAATAACTATGTTCAGTAATATGTTAAGGTTAATAGATAGCCCAGACTGAGTGACAACTAGGATTATGAGAAATTCTGAATTGGAAAAAATAGAGTAAACACAACAGAACCGGCACTGCAGCTGCTTGGGAAAAACGTGCTTAGAAGCGATAGTATGTTGCTAGAGGTTTAGTAACAGGTCATGCCTCAAATTGCGTGCTCAGACTTGGAATACAGCAGAATATAGTATACAGCAAGCGAGAAGATAGTCGGCACATGCAAACAAGATGGCATATAAAAAAGCTTTATTCCTGAGGCTTCATGCAGTTTGCATAATAACAGAGTCCATGATAAAAGTAGTCCTACCCGTTACTAAGATGGCTGTGGGGTGAGGTGGAAGCAGTGGGGGCCGCCTAACGACCGTTTCGCTCTCCTGAGCGTCTTCTGAGGCAATGCGCACTGCCTCAGAAGACGCTCAGGAGAGCGAAACGGTCGTTAGGCGGCCCCCACTGCTTCCACCTCACCCCACAGCCATCTTAGTAACGGGTAGGACTACTTTTATCATGGACTCTGTTATTATGCAAACTGCATGAAGCCTCAGGAATAAAGCTTTTTTATATGCCATCTTGTTTGCATGTGCCGACTATCTTCTCGCTTGCTGTATACTAAATTCTGAATTGGATTGGCCTGCAGATAGCAGAATTAGGGTGGGGCTATATCATGTCATAATAACATAGTGTCACGGCAATACAGTAATAGACTAGGATGCTCTGTGTTATGTATTGCCTCATTATTACTTACTTTTTCCTTTTCTTCTTTGAAGATAATTCCTATTGGTATTGCTACTGTTACAGTTATTGTTCTGTGTAGTTTTACTTTCAGTTGTTTGGAATTTTGTGCTGGCTTTTTCCTTTTAAGCCTTATTAAGACCCCATACAGGAGTACTTGTTGACTAAACACTGAGAGTACTTAAAAATAATTTTCAAAATGCGGTTGTATACTCAACGCCATTAACCCGGTTTGTTTAACATGTCTTCCACTAATAAAAATGTTTTGAAAACAGAAATAACACAGTGAATGAAGATGACATTTAGTGTTTAAATAACATATTGCACCACATAATAACCATATGCTAAAACCCAGAAATACAAAAGTCAATCATGGAATTATATACAGGTAATGTGATCATGTGTCCACTCCCTCATAAAATAAATATATATATATAAATATATAAAACATTAGAAAAAATATATATATAAGAATAAGGGAACCATAAAGGCCCATGTTAGATAAATTAGCACCAGAAATTAATGTAACAAAAATCATGGTAAAAAAAATGAAGAATAAAATATACTAGTAGACCCAAGCCCATTTAAAAATGGGCTCTAGGTCTTTTTTCTGCAGCTGCCAGGGTGCATGCGCGTGTGCGCTCCGCACGCTTGCACGCAAACCACACCCACCCGCCTCGCCCACCTCGCTCGCCTGCCCACCTCGCTTGCACCCGCCTGGTCCCGTCCAGCTGTCCATTACTGTGCACATGCGCAGTAGCAAAAAACAGGGACACAGGGACAGCTGGATGCAGCGACACAGGAATTTTTTTTTTACTCTCAAAAAAGGTTTTATTGAGCAAAGTTTAACAAATCTCAAAGAAACAGAAAGTTACAGGTATTGACTGTGAGGTTACGATCTAAAACAACTGATGACATTAAAGCACAGTACATAGTATTAACCTTCTAGAATGATTAAACAAAACATACATATCTTCCCTAGGAAAAGGGAAAGTGAAAACTATCATAGGGATTCTCCTGTGCCATGCTTCCTGTACTTTCTTTTCATTAAATAATTGTGCTAGCCCCAGTTTTCTGTTTTTTCACTGGTATATGTATCTGGGTGTGGTGGTACAGGAGTGCTGCTTGGCCAAGGCGAATCAAGCAGGTGCACACCCAAAGCAGGTAAAGAAGGTCATTTTGGTGCTCGCACTGTCCCGCTCTGCAGCCTGACCTGGGCACTGCCATGGACATAATATTGTTATGTCCATGTTTGCGCAAGGGTAATTCGGTTATCCGATGATAACTGGATCCCAAACTACTTCTCCCTCTGAGTTGCTAAAACTCGGAGGGGGAATAGTAATTAATGCCACTGGGAGATGCCATTCTGCTCAACATGTGCCCAAAAGTTTGGGTGGCAAAATGCCATGTATGCCACAGCAGGGGCCTTCCATGCTGCCATTACTGCTCTGTCTGTTAGATGTAGGGCTGCTGCTGCCTCCCCATCATTAATACACAGACCTCAGATCAGCAGTAATGTGAACAGAGGGAGGGAAGAGCGGCGCAGCGGAAGTGAGGTCATTGCTCATTTCCTGCATTTTATGTGTGTCATATAGTTACTGAGTGCTGCATCACTTTGGGTCACGGCTGATCTGCAGGTCTCTGAGTGTTGGGGAAAGGGAGGTTGGGTGGGGATGGGTGGAGTGACAGCTTTGGCTACTAATTAATTATTTATTTAAGTATTTATATAGTGCCGACATATTATGCAGCACTGTACAGAATTTATTGTCTTGTCACTAACTGTCCCTCAGAGGAGCTCACAATCTAGTGCCTACCATAGTCATATGTTTATGTATGTATCGTGTAGTACATGTATCATAGTCTATGGCCAATTTAGGGGGAAGCCAATAAATGTATCTGTATGTGTGAGGAAACCCAAGTGCTTGGAGGAAAGCTATGCAGACCTGGGGAGAACATGCAAACTACTTGTAGGGGTTGACTATATATGCAGGGGGTGCAACTTTGACTACCTACCTATACTGAAGGGCTTCCTATTGGGGAGGGGGCACCATTGGCTACCTATTATTACAGGAGAAGGGACCTCTGACTGGCACGGTTGAGAAGAGCCACAAATGTGCCATGTGGGGCCACAAAAACCTTAGCAGCACCCCTGTGGTGGTAACTGTATATACATACTTATGCATACAGAAAAAATATATATGTATATACTAAATATAATTAGTAATATATTGTAATTTATAATTCCTAGCAAAGGTATAAGGGGCAAATTTATCCAACTGATTTTACAATAGCATCTACTGTACCACAGCTGCATACTATAGTAGCATAATACACATCCTGTGGGTCAAGTGATGTTAAAGGAAGAATCACTGTGTATTTCTTCTTAATTGTTGGTGTTTTTTTTACCATCCATGTGAGCCCTGTATGCTGGGATACAAGGCTTAGTGCAGAGATCGCTGACGGACTCTGGGAGCTCTCTAAATAAACAAATAGTCCTTTACTGTGGCGATTGGACTTCCGGGAGGCTCCAGCAGCAGAAAGCTACCTTGGTGGTTGCAAAGGGAAGGGGGAAGTGCGAGAGTCTTTTGATGTGTGTGTGAGCCACGGGAGAAACAACACGAGTGGTCCCAATGATTTATATGATGGAGGGTGAGGGGAAAAAAAGACAGTTTGTTTATTTAGATATCTCAGAATCCGTCAGCTCAGCTCAGCGTCCGCACTGAGCCAGCATACAGGGCTCACGCGGATGGTAAAAAACCCACTAACAATTAAAAGGAAATACACAGTGATTCTTCTGCATGTATGCAGTAACTACTGTGGGGGTACTTAAAGGGGCACTACAGCAAATAATTGTAAATGTAAACACTTTGTTTTTAAAGGGGCACTATGGCAAAAAATTTTAAAATGTAAAATATGTGCAAACATATACAAATAAGAAGTACATTTTTTCCAGAGTAAAATGAGCCATAAATTACTTTTCTCCTATGTTGCTGTCACTTACAGTAGGTAGTAAAAATCTGACAGAGGTGACAGGTTTTGGACTAGTCCATCTGTTTATAGGGGATTCTCAGGGATTTATTTATTTTCAAAAGCACTTAGTGAATGGCAGTTGCTCTGTCCAACTGCCAAAAAACTGTGTAGCGAGCAGGGAAGCTGGCCAGGATCATTGTTTAAATCCTTTTTAGGGAATACCTTTATAAAGAATCCCCTATGAAGAGATGGACTGATCCAAAACTTCTGTCAGATTTTGTATATGTTTGCACATATTTTACATTTTACAATTTTTTGCCATAGTGCCCCTTTAAAAACAAAGTGTTTCGTGGGAGTGGTCCTTTAAGAAGATTACATTGCATGTTTACATTCACAGCTAGGGTGTTGACACTGGGAGAAAACCCATTTACATCAAAATAGTACATTCAAAAAAATATTTAACCACTTCAGCCTATCTGGATGGATATACTCATCCAGATAGGCTGCACTAACTGCCAAAGCTCCCATTCATTGATCTATGTCTCCGTATGAAAGACTGACGGCTTCTCTGAAAAGCCGCGATTTTTCTAAGTATCATGTCTTCCCTTCACTTCCTGTGAGCAAGAACTCTCGCTTACAGGATGAAAAACAAAAGCAAAAATGACTGAGGCCATCTTGTGGCCAAATAGTAAAACTTCATCTACATACATTTTTTTTAAATATACACAATCAATTACATTTAAAATTATCTGTGTACCTCCTCACTCCAAAAAAAAAATGGTTTAATAAAAAATAAATAAAAAAATTACATTAAAAAACAACATAAATAGTTACCCAAGGGTCTGAACTTTTTAATATGCATGTCAAGAGAGTATATTACTATTATTTTTTTAATTATAAGCTTGTATATAGTGATGGATGCAAATTGAAAAAATGCACCTTTATTTCCAAATAAAACATTGGCGCCATACATTGTGATAGGGACAGAATTTAAATGGTGTAAAAACCAGGACAAATGGGTAAATAAAATATGTGGGTTTTAATTATTATTATTATTATTATTATTATTATTATTATTATTATTTATTGTATTTATAAAGCGCCAACATATTACGCAGAGCTGAACATTAATTTAGGTTACAGACAATATTTAGGGGTGACATACAGCAATATGACAATACAGGAATAATAGAAAACCAGATCACACAGCACAGTATGAGTACAAGGTAATACTTAGTCAGTCACTGGAGGGGAGCATGGAGATTAGGCAAGTTAGGTTCACTCAGATGCATAGCATGGGTTCACAATAATGGAGGTGCATGATCAGGTAGGACACAAAAGGAGGAGGACCCTGCCCAAAGGCTTACAATCTAGAGGGAGAGGTAAGGACACGAACGGTAGGGGACCAAAGTTCAGCTGTAGGTTTAGAGCACTTGTGAGGGGTAGTAGGCCAGAGTGAAAAGGTGAGTTTTGAGGGCTTTCTTGAAGATGTTGAAGGAGGGAACTGCCCTAATGGGTGGAGGTAGGGAGTTCCATAGTGTTGGAGCAGCTCTTGAGAAGTCCTGGAGGCGTGCATGGGACTGGGTGATGCGGAGGGCGGGTAGGCGAAGTTCATTGGAAGAGCGGAGTGAGCGGCTAGGTGTGTACCTCTGAGTAAGATCGGAAATGTAGGTTGGACAGGTTTTGTGGACCGATTTGTAGGTCAGACACAGTATCTTGAATTTGATTCTGGACTGGATAGGAAGCCAGTGGAGGGATTCTAGGAGGGGATCTGCCGTGGTGGAGCGATGGGAGCAGTGGATAATTCTGGCTGCCGCATTCATGATGGACTGCAGTGGGGCTGTTCGGGTCATAGGGAGACCAGACAGCAGGGCATTGCAGTAGTCAAGGCGGGAAATTATGAGGGCATGGATGAGGAGTTTGGTGGTGACAGAGGTCAGGAAAGGGCAAATCTTACAGATGTTACGAAGGTGGAAGTTGCAGGACTTTGTGAGGATTTGGATGTGGGAAGTGAAGGATAGTGCGGAGTCCAGGGTGACACCCAGACAACGGGCTTGAAAGGTAGGGCAAATGGTAGTGTGGTTAACAGTGACATGCACATCTGGGAGGTTCGTGGATGGCCGGGGTGGGAAGATCATAAATTCCGTTTTGTCTAGATTTAGTTTCAGGAACCTAGCGGACATCCAGGAGGAGATGGCTGATAGGCAGGAGGAGACCTTGTCCATGGTAGTGGTGGATATGTCAGGGGTGTGGAGGTAGATCTGGGTGTCATCTGCATACAGATGATAGTTAAAACCCATGGAGGAGATAACCTTGCCAATGGAGGATGTGTATAGGGTGAACAGTAGGGGGCCAAGGACCGAACCTTGGGGACTCCCACCGAGAGGTGGTTGGGGGTGGACGAGGACTCATTGAAGGCGGTCGTGAAGGAGCGGTTGGAGAGGTAGGATGAAAGCCAGGACAGGGCAAGTTCGTGAATGCCCAAGGACTGGAGGTACTGGAGGAGTAGGGGATGATCTACTGTGTCAAAAGCTGCTGAAAGACACAACTAAGAAAAGGAGCCCAATCAGTAAAGGCCATCAATTGTCAATAAATGCTGAGAATCGTCTCAATATATCAAAATTATAATTTATTGAAGACTGAATTACACATCACAATTGATAAAAACAAATAATTAAAACCCCCTGTCTAAATCCGAAGGTAATCGGAAATCCTAGTAGCAGCAGCAAGAAAAAAGTGCCTAGTGCTGAGTGGGATGTAATGCGGACCTGAAATAGTGCAATCATAGAATAAAGTGCTAGGTGCTGGGAGTGCAGGAAATACAAAAATACAAAAATAGCAAAAAAGAGATCCACTATAGTAAAGTGGAATAGAAAATTGGACCATGTATGAGTAATTGGCATATAGGCATATATAAATTACACTCAGTGAATACAAACCGTGCAACGAACATGAATCAATTAATACCATAAATGCAATAAGAGTCCTACATGCTGGTGCAGATAAGAACAAGTGTAAAGTGCTTACCAAAGGTTGGGCTGCATCCGAGGAGACTGGGGGATATCGCCCAGTCTCCTCGGATGCAGCCCAACCTTTGGTAAGCACTTTACACTTGTTCTTATCTGCACCAGCATGTAGGACTCTTATTGCATTTATGGTATTAATTGATTCATGTTCGTTGCACGGTTTGTATTCACTGAGTGTAATTTATATATGCCTATATGCCAATTACTCATACATGGTCCAGTTTTCTATTCCACTTTACTATAGTGGATCTCTTTTTTGCTATTTTTGTATTTTTGTATTTCCTGCACTCCCAGCACCTAGCACTTTATTCTATGATTGCACTATTTCAGGTCCGCATTACATCCCACTCAGCACTAGGCACTTTTTTCTTGCTGCTGCTACTAGGATTTCCGATTACCTTCGGATTTAGACAGGGGGTTTTAATTATTTGTTTTTATCAATTGTGATGTGTAATTCAGTCTTCAATAAATTATAATTTTGATATATTGAGACGATTCTCAGCATTTATTGACAATTGATGGCCTTTACTGATTGGGCTCCTTTTCTTAGTTGTGTTTAACATGTTGTCCAGCTCAATTGAATCAATTATTGATTTATAGCTCGACCTTTTGTTGTGTTACAAAAGCTGCTGAAAGGTCAAGGAGGAGGAGAATGGAGTATTTACCTTCAGCTTTAGCTAAGGCAAGGTCATTGACCACTTTGGTGAGAGCAGTTTCGGTTGAGTGGGCAGGCCGAAATCCAGATTGCAGTGGGTCTAGGATTGAGTTGGCATTGAGGTACTGGGTCAGGCGTTTGTGAACCAGACGCTCCAGGAGTTTTGAGGCAAAGGGGAGGAGGGAGATAGGACGGTAGTTGGAGGGTAGCGAGGGGTCGAGGGAGGGTTTCTTGAGCAGGGGTAGTACAGTGGCCTGCTTGAAGTCTGAGGGGAAGGTGCCTGTGGATAGGGAGAGGTTGAACAGGGTAGTGAGGACTGGGGCCAATTCCGTGAAGTGAGGCTGGAGTAAATCAGAAGGGATGGGGTCAAGGGGCGAAGTAGTGGTATGGGAAGTCTGCAGTAGGTGGTTGACTTCCTCGGTGGTAGTAGGAGTGAAGGTTGTGAGGGGAGGGTAGGGTGGAGGAGGAGCTGGTTGGGAGGAGGTGGGAGGTGAAGATTGGAGATTGGATATTTCTTGGCGGATGGAGACAATTTTGTTGGTGAAGTGGGTGGCTAAATCTGTGGCAGAGAGGGAGGAAACTGAGGATGGGGGGGTGGGTTTAAGCAGGGAGTTGAAAGTGGCAAAAAGACGCCGGGGATTGGAAGCTTGTGCTCCGATGAGCTTGGTAAAGTATTCCTGCTTCGCATGAGCAAGGGCAGTGTGGAACTGCAGCAGGTTGGTCTTGTACTGTAGGAAATCCTGGTTAAGTCTAGTTTTTCTCCATTTCCATTCAGTGGCGCGTTTTTTCCTCTGGAGGTTGCGAGTATGGGTAGTGCGCCAGGGCTGGGGGTTAGGGGGTCGGTGGCGGCGAAATATTGGTGGAGCAGCTTTCTCTAGGGCTGATGAGAGAGTTTGGCGATACTGAGCTTCAGCAAGATTAGGACAGGTTAGGGTGGGGAGAGTGGAGGAGAGGGCATGGAGGGGGTCAGCAAGGACACTAGGGTTGAGCTTGCGTAGGTCTCACTGCCATCGACCAGGTGGGTGGGTGGGTAATTTGGAGGTGCTTTCCGTGAGGAGGTTGAAGGTGAGAAGGTGATGGTCTGAGGGTGGAAAGGGTGCGATGTCAAGGTCTGCAATGGTGGTGGATTTAGTGAATATAAGGTCGAGAGTATGACCTGCAGTGTGAGTGGGGGTGTTGTTGTTAATTATGGTAGAATGTATTATTTTAAAACTACAATGGCTGAAAATGGAGAAATAACTATTTTTTTCCATTTTTTTCTTAATATTCCCGTTAAAATGCATTGAGAAAAAAATAATTCTTGGCAAAATGTACTACCCAAAGAAAGCCTAATTGGTGGTGGAAAAAACAAGATATAGATCAATTCATTGTGATAAGTAGTGATAAAGTTATTGCTGAATGAATGGGAGGTGAAAGTTGCTCGGATGCATAAGGTGAAACACTGAAGGCTGAAGTAGTTAAAACACAAGTCGTTTAGGTAACCAAAAAAGCACTTAACCTCCCTAGCGGTATGGACAGAAATGTCCGTTCAAAAAAACATGCTGTGAACAGTATAAACATGCATACACATCAATACTCTCCTGCACTGTATACTAGACCCTTGCTTGACACATTTTGGCAAGTTACAGGAAAAAAAAGTTTTAAAAATAAATGTTATCACTGTTTGCACAGAAATCCTGGGGAAATTGAACGCTGGGAAGGTTAATACTTACCGTATTTCTTGGTGTATAAGATGCTCTGGAATTTAAGACACGCCTATGGCAAAAACCAGGAAAAAACAATATACTAAACCTGGTGAGTCCATGTTCCAGGAGCGTCTTGTCGATGTTTCCCCCAATTATTGTGTCCTTCTGTGTCAGTCAGCCTACTGGGCCAATCAAAGTGCGGGGATCACATCCTTTAAAGTGACTGAACCCGAAGGGGCAAAGGGCGGAATGAGTAGGGCGCCCGTTATTGGCATATAGTGGACATTAATGATGATAATAATTATGACCATACAAATATGACCATAACAGTAAACACCATAGTGTTATCATACTCATCATACATGCTCATGAAATATTGACTATGCTCCCAGTTCTACATTTTGACTCCTAGAACATCAAGAACCAGCACTTATCAGTTATTCTAATCTAGTTAAAGGGACTCCGAGCAGTGCCTGTGGGTATGCCTTTAAGCATACCCACAACTAATTAATTATATCCTCACACCTCCCAGCATGATGTTTGTAATTATATCCCCCTTGGTTTCTTGTATTTCATTGCATTGTGCAGCTCCTGCCGACTTTGGGGAAAAGTCGTCCTGTGTAATACAATGCTGGACTCCGAGCAGTGCAGTAAATATGGAAAGATGCATACCATTTTGAAGCTCTCTTTCTCCTCTTTCCAATGATATATAAACCGGGGCGGCGGCCTCAAATTCGATCGCGCAAATAGCAAAAACTGAAAGACGTAGGGCGGCGGTTTATATATAATTGGAAAGAGGAGAAAGAGAGCTTCAAAATGGTATGCATCTTTCCATAGTTACTGCACTGCTCGGAGTCCCTTTAAGCTGTAAGACTCATTTTTAAACATATAACCATCGTTCCCCTCCCCCAAGAAAACTATTGCATTTCCATTGTGAGAGAGGTAATAGTTTCTCATATTCTCAGTTTGTATTCATTATTTGGATCACTTCTGAAATAGTTAGTGTTGTTTTGACACACCCAGCAAATTTGGTGATCCCAGCATGTATGGAGCTTTGCTATTCACTGCTTAATTCAGCAGCCATTGACATTTCTTTTGTTACAGAGAAATTTACGATCTGCAAGTGTTCTTTGATGATGTTTGTCCATCATTACCTAGGGAATGAGTTTATATCTCTGCAGGTGACAGTTATAGTGTGGCTATATGCACCCTAAGGCTTAGCTGTTCCAGAAATGTAAATCTACACGTTACCTTGCATGAGCTATGCATAAATTAAATGCAGAGTGTTCTTTTCTTATTGCTGGCATTAGACACAGCTCTACAGTAGAAAAAGAAGGAGGAATTTGTAGCTCTTAAAAGTTTCTTTATTCAGTTTATATGCAGGTGTTGTTTCTCCAAACAAGCTCAGGTGGAGCGTTTATGTAAAATAGACAATCACCACATACTGGGGGACTGTAGTGTCTCAATGGATCCTTAGTGAATGTAAATAAACAAGGCCTTTGTGTGTGATGGTGTAAAGCTCTCACTTGAAGGGAATTCTTATGCTGGGAATACACCATGCCCCAAATGGAATTCATTTTTTCTCCTAAGTTTTCTCCTCAGTGATATTTTCAAACTTGTCAATAAAATTAATTTTACACCACCAGCAAGCAAAAAAAACTCCAAATAATTTTGATCAAACTTTTTCACCTACATTTTGGTACTTTTTCCATTGCAAAGTGCTAAAAATGTGCTCTAAATCGAAGTTGAAAAATTATCTCCTAGGAGATAACTCAGGAGAAAAAGTTAATTGCATAAGGGCCCATAAGTTTTTTGGCAGATAGATGGCTTGATAGATATTTTCCAAAAGGTCTGATCTGAGTTAGATCTTTTTTAGATCGATTTTCTCATAGAAGTAGATGGGAATCGATTGGAAAATCAATTGACCAGTAAATCTGCTGAATAACTCATTGTGTATTCCAAGCATTAGGGCTTGTACACACTTCCAATGCATATTGCCTGTTGGAGATGAGCACCTGATCCCCTTGGGGAACATTGCTGAGCTGGGCTGCACAAACATGTGTCAGCTGTGCTATGAGGGTGGGTGGGCAATAAAGGGAAAACAAGCAGTGCAATACATGACATCACGTGGTGGGCGGGGGAGTGGCACAAACAATTTTCGTAGATCGCTCCCAGGATGGGCATCGGGGGTAGCTGGGTGCTGTACAAACTCCTGATTGTTGGCTGAGATAGTCGTTATCGACCACCTCAGCCGACTTAAGGGCTGGTTCATGTGGATGTCTGCAGAGTTTTTGCTCAGCATGGGGTTCAAACACTGGCATTTAACCACCAGCATTTGAAGGCTTTTGGGAAGCTTTCAAGGCTAGCGGTTCAAGTCCCTACACTGATTTCCCAGCGTTTACCGCCTCTGAAAGCTGCATGTTGCTTTCGAGACCAGTCGCAATGCCGAGATCAACTGCCAGGCTTGCATGAAAGCCTGCAAAAGCCAGCCCTAAACGCTCCCATTTACTTTTATTGGATGGCAGAGGATACCGAAAAAAGTCTGAAATGCCACAAAAGTATCCATGTGAACCAGCTCTTAGTCAGGCGTGTGTAAAGGACTTTTAAAGGCAGTGTTAGGTCAGTACCGCCTGGGATGAGTCATATACTGTTTGTTTATGTAGTATAAATATTAATTTCCTATCAACTACCTTAAATTCTGAATTTGGTTTCCCAATTATTTTATAAGAATAATGTTTAAATTATATTTATGCAGTGCTGAATCGCCCATAGATTTGCTGTAGGTGCTGGCGGCTATGGCAGCCTGGTGAGCAGAGGTGATGAGGGGGCGGGCACAGATTGTGGGAGATCAACGCCCATTTTGTGTCCTTCTGGTAACTTGGTCACACTGCGTCAGCACATTGGGGAAGTGCTGCACATTTCTGAACTACTCTGCTTTGCAGTTCTTTAGACAGTATTTAGTCATGGGACTAACTGCCCCTTTGAGGAACTCAGAAGCCAATCACTATACTAGTCACTGGGTTGATTCACTAAGCTGCACTGCTACAGCAGCGTGTAGTAATAATCTCCAGCACAGGCTATGCAGCCATAGCATGCCCTGCTCAATTACGCTATGCTCATATAGTTTAACGAACACTTTGTTAAACTTAATGAGCGCTCCACTGAACCTGCCCTGAGCCCCGGCGGGTCTAATGGCTTCAAAGGACAAGTTTCCTGCACTTTGATTTACCCAGTAGGCTGCCTGTCACTTGGCATGCATTTCATTTTAACAAACGTTATTTTTTTTTCTAAAATTTCTAAAACCGACCGTAAGCTGAAAATATTCTTTAGTGGAGCCTCAGCTGCAATACGCTCTGTACTCTATTTAAGGAGCTGTTATGATGAGACCCTCCAGAAATTCCCTTCTTGCCACAAAAGCAATTAGCTGCACAGGGGAAGAATGTTTGGAACTCATTTTCAACACCCAGACTAGTCGTTTCACTAGTGGAAAAAATTGAAACTCCTACCTGCCAGTTTCTGTTAGAAGCACTGTGAATTCCTTATGTTTTTTTTTTCAACCCATACAAACAAAGTGATTAAGCTGAAACACTGTTTGCCTTCAATACATGGAGATAACCTGAAGAAAGCCTTTTTCAACACACGTAAAATGTTTCACATTAATCCATGTAATACACAGAGACAATCTGAAAATATTGAGTTTATCCTCAACAAAAGATAAATTGCCCTTGTCATTTCCAGAGAAGGTCTTTTGTGCAAACTGTATTCAACAAGAGGACCTGTGATATTAGATGCTTTAGCACTACAGTATTTATTACAAAGCAGTAAACAAATACTGCAGAATATAGATGTGCATGATTAAACAATAGTAAAACTATCTGCCTTTTCAAGGTGCAAAAGGAAGCCTAAAGAAGAAAATGTAATGTTCATTATTTTTGTGGTGAACTTTAGCAGTTTTTTGCTAAGACAAGTTTGCACACAAATTTGAATTTTACAATAATGAAAATACTAAATTGAACCAGAAAAGATAAACAATTACTCATATTTTAGAATGAAATGCAAAGTATAATTTAATTTAAATTAAACTGACCAGTTTTCTACACCATAGTGAAATTTCTTTTAGTTATATAGAATGAAAACTGACTCAAATGTATAAATAACATCAATATACAGCACAGCTAGCAGGGAATATGAAACAGTGCTAATTAGGGGAGGTCATCTGATAGAACATACACAGAGTTAACAAATTAAGTCTAATTAGAAATTAGAATCTTGTGCTATTCTATACTAGTCATTCACACATTCAAATATCACATTTATTTAAATATCAAATAAAAAAATAAAATAAAAATAAAATAAAAGTTCCATTTAAAGATACACATATACGACTATGATTCTAAGAGAGGTTTAGAGGAGAGTACTTTCCAAATTTGTGAGTTTAGTTCTGAACTTTTTTTCTGTATGGGCAGAACACAGAAACTGTCCATCCTCTATTGACCTATACATTGTATTCATCTATTGTTATGTTAGTGATGGATCTTCATCTTAGACAATTTCTTCAATTTGCCTTTTGTTTATACTGTGAAATGTTAATGAAATTATAACCTGGCTGGATGGAGGCAGGTTTAAATAAAGAAGTCTGGAAACTGTCCTTTCATACCCATGTAAATAAACCTTTTGTTGTTAACAATAAGCCCTTTTTAGCCAATCCCAAACCACTTCATGTTGGTAAATGGAGGAGAAGTGAATATAAAATGGGTCAGACCTCAGTCAGGCAGAAGGTTCACAGAGAGATCACAGGAGTAAGGGGACCAATACTACTTTCTACCAGGTAACTATAAACATACTGATTACCTCACCTGTAATATTGATCTAAATATATTATAGTTAGGATTGTATTGTGTTATTTTGACTTCTTTAGATTGTACTGTTAAGAGAAATAATCAATTATGTTAATATATTTAATATTATACAGAAAAGGCTTTTTAATGTGTGACCATTATAACTGGATGGCATAAGTCTGATTTTACACTGTACAAAAGTGAGTGAGGCAAAATACTGATGCTGCCAGTCTTAGGCCCGGGCAGTACAGGAAAAAAAATTATATATATATATATATATATATATATATATATATATATATATATATATATATATATATATATATATATATATATATATATATATTATTATTATTATTTTTTATTTTTTTTTCGCTTGTGATTAAGAGATGTAACGTCTTGCTGAAAGTTTCTCTTTGTGTCAACTTTGTTTATTATTTTTTTAAAGGACAACTGTAGTGAGAGATATATGGAGGCTGCCATATTTCCCATTAAACAATACTAGTTGGCTGGCAGACCTGCTGATCTATTTGGCCCAGAAACAAGCATGCAGTTAATTTAATGCATTTAATCTTGTCAGATGTGACAATAATGTCAGAAACACCTGATCTACTGCATGCTTGTTCAGGGGCTATGGCTAAAAGTATTAGAGGCAGAGAATCAGCAGGACAGCCAGACAACTAGTATTGCTTAAAAGGGGAAAAATAGGGCAGCCTCCATATCCCTCTCACTACAGTTGTCCTTTAAGATTAATTGTAAATAAAAGTGTGCATAACGAGTGTAATTCAAATCACAACTGCAAAATAGAAGTTGCTACAGATGAAGAAATGGTCATGGAACAATGCCTTGTTTTGTTTATGTTCTGTTGTTGATTACCCATCTTTGAATTGTGACATATGTTATGTAAGCACAAGTTTACCCTGTTTAACCCACTTGATATAATATCCTTTAAGAGTGCTCCCTGGCAAGGGCCTATACAAAGATGCCAGCCACAGCCAGCCTTCCTACTCATGCCAAACTACTCTGGCAGCTGGAGAGTGCATTCTGCATACATTTAAAATAAGTGTGTGTTTCATTGAGTACATTGATTGCTGTTATTTTGAATATCATTCAAGATACTGTAATATTATTTAAGCATCAGTAATTTGTGTGCCATTATTGCTATCACTTAATCATCTCTAACACGTCCTAATGTTGAATTAATCCATACTGCCTAACACTATCATATCTAACCTTTTATTAACCTCTCTCAAACCTTCCTATAACTAAGCCTAAACCTAACATTCAACCCCATCCCTTAACAGTCATTAACCCTGCTATAACTAAGCTGAACACAAATCTCTTGGCCAAGCTCTTCAACCAGCATGCCACATGGCAGCCAATAACAGTACTCAGCTATATTTTTATTGAATAACAGTATTTGTCTATACCTGCACTGCGTTAAATCTAGAGTTTGGCGATATAACACCCCAACACTGATTTTGCACTCTTATGTCAATAAGCAGAGTTCAGTTGCTTAATTTGATTGTTTGGCACACCATAGTCACAAATTTACATTGAGGTTTACAGCAGCACCAAATTTAACAAATTGTCTGTGCATCCACATTAACTGCTTTGGGGCACTTCTTTTCAGGGAGTGCTTTTGGAAAAAAGGAAATCTTGAGAATACCCCATGAGGACTTGGACAAGTCTATAACCTGTTGGCAAAAGGTTCATGGCTGTGAGATAATAATACCTACGGTAAGTGACAGCTTCATAAGAAAAAGTCATTTACACCACTTTTTGTACAATTGAAGCGCTAATATGCATGTATATATAAGTATTTTATTTTATTTTTTTACTTGTGTATCCAAGCCACATTTATCAATGTTTGTTTTTTCTGCATATAGATTTGTGATGCAGCCACTGATGTGAAATATGTTGAAACTTTCCAAATATACCATGGCAATAGTGAAATTGTTAGTCATAATCTTTGCATTTTGTTTCCTTATCTTTACAATGTTAGAATTGTTTTTTCTATGAAAAGGCATTATGTGTCTTTTATATTTGTTTTGTTGTTGATTTTAGGTTAAATTGTTCCATTAGGCTAGTTTCCAGGTGGTCAGTTGAATAACACACCCTGTACAATGTTTTATAATGAGTGTGAACTGCAATGGAGGCTGGACATAGAATATAACACAAAGCCTGCATGCAGTGAGTAATGCTTCATACACACTTGAGATAAAAGTCTTTGGAAAAGGCAAGATCACAGACCAATTTTACCCCCTTCATTGTAGTATGAGAGCCATACTCTACACAGTCTATTCTATGGAGCTGCACTCCCCATCAAATAAAATCTTTGTAGGATGCTGCACACAAAGATGCCCGTACACACTCAAAAGATCATTATCTGCAAAAGATCTGTTCCTGCAAAAGATCCATTCCTGCAAAATGCATTCATAGTCTATGAGATCTGCAGATCCTCATACACACCTGGTTTAACAGACAATCATCTGGCAATCATCTGCAGATCAGATCCACTAGGATGGATTTTCAGATCTGCAGATGATTGCCAGATATGCAGATGAAGTCTGTAAAACAAGGTGTGTATGATGATCTGCAGATCTCATAGACTATGAATGCATTTTGCAGGAATGGATATTTTGCAGGAACAGATCTTTTGCAGATAATGATCTTTTGAGTGTGTACGGGCATCTGCGTGTGCAGCATCTTGCAAAGATTTTATCTGATGGGGAGTGCAGCTCCATAGAATAGACTGTGTAGAGTATGGCTCTCATACTACATGGAAGGGGGTAAGATTGGTCTGTGACCTTGCCTTTTCCAAAGACTTTTATCTCAAGAGTGTATGAAGTATTAGAATAAAGCAATCAGTTACAATGCAGTACTGTGAACATCCCCATAGAATTGTATAGGCAGTGAGTTGGCATGCAGAATTATTATGCAACAAAACTGAGAACTGTGAACAGGGCCTCAATGCAAACACCATAATAATTTTTAATTTTTTACTGTGTAAAAGTAATCCTATTATATTATAATATTGTATCTGTTCTTGTGTTCTGTCTGTGAAGACTTTTCTTTTTAACTTGAGTAATGAGTACATTGAGTGATGAGGATATTGAGTGAGGAGGACATTAAGTGATGAGGATATTGAGTGATGAGTACATTGAGTGAGGAGGATATTGAGTGAGGAGGATATTAATTGATGAGGATATTGAGTGATGAGTACATTGAGTGATGAGGATATTGAGTGATGAGGATATTGAGTGAGGAGGACATTAAGTGATGAGGAGATTGAGTGATGAGGACATTAAGTGATGAGGATATTGAGCAATGAAGATATTGAGTGATGAGGATATTGAGTGATGAGGAGGATATTAAGTGATGAGGATATTGAGTGATGAGTACATTGAGTGATGAGGATATTGAGTGATGAGTACATTGAGTGATGAGGATATTGAGTGATGAGGATATTGAGTGATGAGGATATTGAGTGAGGAGGACATTAAGTGATGAGGATATTGAGTGATGAGGACATTGAGTGATGAGGACATTAAGTGATGAGGATATTGAGCAATGAAGATATTGAGTGATGAGGATATTGAGTGATGAGGATATTGAGTGATGAGGATATTGAGTGAGGAGGACATTAAGTGATGAGGATATTGAGTGATGAGGACATTGAGTGATGAAGACATTAAGTGATGAGGATATTGAGCAATGAAGATATTGAGTGATGAGGACATTAAGTGATGAGGATATTGAGTGATGAGTACATTGAGTGATGAGTACATTGAGTGATGAGTACATTGAGTGATGAGGATATTGAGTGATGAGGATATTGAGTGATGAGGATATTGAGTGATGAGGATATTAACCACCCTGGCATTACATTAAAATCGCCAGGGTGGTGTGCGGACAGTTTTTTTTCAACTTTTTTTTTAATCATTGTAGCTAACTTAAAGTTAGCTACATGATTCACCACTAGAGGGCACATCTGCCCTTCTAGTCCGATCGCCGCCGGCTTTTATAGCAAGCAGAAAATACCCTTGTAAATAAGATTTTCTGCTTGGCTTCCCTCGTCGCCATGGCGACGATCGGGATGACGTCATCAACGTCATCCATGTCATGGCATCGGGGGGTGTCCGATCCAGCCCCATAGCGCAGCCTGGCACTGATTGGCCAGGCTGTGCAAGGCGTCTGGGCGGGGGGGGGGGGGGCTCCCTTACGCCGCCGCTAAAAAATTAGCTCATTACCGCTAGGGTGGTTAATTGATGAGGATATTGAGTGATGAGTACATTGAGTGATGAGGATATTGAGTGATGAGGATATTGAGTGATGAGTACATGATTTCTTAGGAACACTAACATTTAAATATTTCTGGAAACAATATCAGCATGTGCAATGTCAGCATTTATTTGGAGCAAATTCTTCAAATTGCATTTTTCTGAGATGATGATTTTTCTGTGTAACTCTTGAAAATGATGATCTAATGAGAAGCAAGCCGCATGATAAGCTGCCCCATGCTAATTTCAAATGCCTGACATGATTATTATAGGACGTACAGAGTACCTAGCAAGCTCATGGTGGACTAGATTTCCTAGGAGAGTGTAAGGGGCTACAATGGGCCTAAAAGCCCTCTTACTAAAATGTTATGGCAAACAAAAGATTGCTTCCTTTTAAGAAACCAATCTTTTGATCTTTATATGAAGACTAGTTTTATAGAATACACACACACACAAACACACACACACACTTTATATATATATATATATATATATATATATATATATATATATATATATATATATATATATATATATATATATACATACTGTCTGTCAGAACTTCTCATAATATAGTAAAATGAACATATAATTATTTAATTGCAGGTGTGATAAAAAGCTGAATTCCTGCTCTACTCTGAAATATCTGACAACAAAGTGGATCTCCAGCAGCCCATGATGAGTCACAGAGGAGATAAGCCACATCATTGTTCAGAGTGTGGGAAAAGCTTCACTCATCCATCACAGCTTATTAGACACCAGAGGAGACACACCGGGGAGAAGCCATTTTCTTGTCCTGAATGTGGGAAATATTTTGCCGGGAAATCATACCTGAAAGATCATCAGAGGATTCATACAGGAGAGAAACCATTTTCCTGCTCTGAATGCCAGAAATGTTTTAGTATGAAATCACACCTCATAGCTCACCAGAGGACTCACACTGGAGAGAAGCCGTTTTCTTGCACTGAATGTGAGAAGTCCTTCAGAACTCAAATCAAGTTGAACATTCATTTCCGGATTCACACAGGAGAGAAGCCGTATAAATGCACCGAATGTGACAAATGCTTCACACAGGAGACAACTCTTACTCAGCATCAGAGAGCTCACACAGGAGAAAAGCCATTTAAATGTACAGAATGTGATAAATGTTTCTCACAGAAGATAGCTCTTACTCAGCATCAGAGAACTCACACAGGAGAAAAGCCATTTAGCTGCTCAGAATGTGACAAGAGTTTCTCACACCAGTCATCTCTGAGAAGTCATCAGAAGATACATGAGCGAGTGGATGTGAGCCTGTAAACTAATTTCAATGAACATATTTGTTATAATATCACAGGATCAGGATTTTTAATTATAAAAGTTTCATTTAAATATCCATTTCTGAAGCTTTTGTAACTTCAAAGAACGTGGATACACAGAAAGTACATGTTTTTTAGTGATTTATTATAAGTACTGCAGAGAAAGTGAACTTTGATCAGCTACTATACCAAAACCTGTATCAAAAAAAGGAGAGAGAAGAAAGCACCGCTATGGTGCAATACCTTTAATTCAGTTTGCAAATGAAATGCACGTACAAGATTGCATACATTTGCAAGCATATCTCTGGAAAGGAAGTAAACAAGGATGTTGGCCTACATGTTTGTGCACTACACTGGTAGCTGGACTGAGCACCTGCCATTCAGTTAGTACTTTTGAAAATAAAGAAAAACATACAAATTTAACAGATCTGATGGGTGCGGGACTAATCCATTCCCTTATAGGGGATTTTTATGGTTTTCTTTATTTTCAAAAGTACAAACTGAATGGCACGTGCTCAGCCCAGCTACCAGTGAAGTGCACAAACATGTAGGGAGGCTGTCCAACATTCTTGTTTATCTTCTTTCCAGGGAATGCTTTTGTAAAGAATAAAGGAAATACTTAGAATACCACATGAGGAGATTAAATAGTCCAAAACCTGTCAGATCTGTCAGATTTGAATTACCTACTGCTAGCGACAGCTATTGTACTTCTTATAAGTATAAGTAAAGTATGTGTTTACTTTAAATCTAACTTTTGGCGATTGTGGTCCTTTTAAGTAAATGTCCTTTATGAAAAAGATCTATAAATGTATCTTTCAATCTTACATTAATTGAACGTTATTATTCATATATTTCTATATTTGCGTAGAGGTGTGTGGACAATCGGTTTAACCAGTTGTGGTTCCTGGATGCAAATTTCATTCCAAAGCCATTGTAGGTTTCTGGACATGAGACTTATATGCAGCACTAAAATCTGCTGCCGTTGCGAATGTGCGCGTGCATGCATGCGCCTGTCATTCGTGCATGTGCTCGTGCACTAATCCCATTGTGAATGATTGCTGCTAGCAGCAGTCATTCACATAAAGTTACAAAAAAAAAATTCCAATTTAAAGTGACAGTGTAAAATAATAAAATAAAGTGCTTTTTTATGAACTAATTAACCCTATACTTGGCCTTAAGATTTGTAGACACCTGAAATGTCTGCTGTTTATAGCGATCGGATGCGATCACTATGGCGACAGCTCGGGAGAACCAATGCTGTATAGATGCATTGAAATGTTGTTGCCTAGCAATGCATCTATACAGCACTGGGGTCACCATACTGTGTGCCATAGCAATCGCATGAAACCGCTACAGACGCACAGGCTGGCGATAATGGTGCGCTACATGCCCGACTAGCAATGAAATATGGCACGTGTGGTAGAAATGCAACCTGGACAAACCAAATAAAGTACTTTGAGGTGTTTTAAAACTCTGGCACTTGTCATGCAAAAGTTAGGAAGGTGGAAACATGAAAAAAATTGTAATTTTTTGTTTACGTTTAATTTTTCTCAATTAATTTCCTGTGAAATTAAATACTTCAAAAAAAAATATTACCCTAAGAAAGCCTGGAATGTCCTAAAAACAATATATGTATGACTTTGATGGCATAGGTAATAACAAGTTATTGCTGTATCAAAAGCAACACCACTAATATGCCAACATTGTCAGGAACCTTAACCATTTGAGGACCGCCCCCAGCCGATGGGCGGCGGCAAAGTCCGGGCCCAAACGACCGACATACGCCCATCGGCGGGGGCGGCTGCGGGAGTGGCTATGCGGCGATCGCGTCATTCGTGACGCGATCAGCCGCCGGGGACTCGCTCCGCCCACCGCTCGTAGTAACCCGCCGGCCGTTCGGAAGCGCCGGCGGGTTACTAGCACCCGGATCGCCGCTGCACGTATGTATAATAGGCTTTGTAATGTATACAAAGCCTATTATACTGGCTGCCTCCTGCCCTGGTGGTCCCAGTGTCCGAGGGACCACCAGGGCAGGCTGCAGCCACCCTAGTCTGCACCCAAGCACACTGATTTCCCCCCCCCCCCTGCCCCCTGATCGCCCACAGCACCCCTCAGACCCCCCCCCTGCCCACCCCCCAGACCACTGTTTGCACCCAGTCACCCCCCTAATCACCCATCAATCACTCCCTGTCACTATCTGTCAACACTATTTTTTTTTTATCCCCCCCCCCTGCCCACTGCCCCCTCCTGATCACCCCCCACCCCTAAGATTCTCCCCAGACCCCCCCCGTGTACTGTATGCATCTATCCCCCCTGCTCACCTGTCAATCACCTGTCAATCACCCGTCAATCACCCCCTGTCACTGCTACCCATCAATCAGCCCCTAACCTGCCCCTTGCGGGCAATCTGATCACCCACCCACACCAATAGATCGCCCGCAGATCCGACATCAGATCACCTCCCAAGCGCAGTGTTTACATCTCTTCTCTCCTCTAAACACCCACTAATTACCCATCAATCACCCATCAATCACCCCCTATCACCACCTGTCACTGTTACCCATCAGATTAGACCCTAATCTACCCCATGCGGGCACCCAATCACCCGCCCACACGCTCAGATTGCCCTCAGACCCCCCCTTATCAATTCGCCAGTGCAATATTTACATCTGTTATTCCCTGTAATAACCCACTGATCACCTGTCAATCACCTATCAATCACCCCCTGTCACTGCCACCCATCAATCACCCCCTGTCACTGCCACCAATCAATCAGCCCCTAACCTGCCCCTTGCGGGCAATCTGATCACCCACCCACACCAATAGATCGTCCGCAGATCCGACATCAGATCACCTCCCAAGTGCAGTGTTTACATCTCTTCTCTCCTCTAAACACCCACTAATTACCCATCAATCACCCATCAATCACCCCCTATCACCACCTGTCACTGTTACCCATCAGATTAGACCCTAATCTGCCCCTTGCGGGCACCCAATCACCCGCCCACACGCTCAGATTGCCCTCAGACCCCCCTTATCAATTCGCCAGTGCAATATTTACATCTGTTATTCCCTGTAATAACCCACTGATCACCTCTCAATCACCTATCAATCACCCCCTGTCACTGCCACCCATCAGATCACCCCCTGTCACTGCCACTAGTGTTGGGCGAACACCTGGATGTTCGGGTTCGGGCCGAACAGGCCGAACATGGGCCACATGTTCGGCATGTTCGGCCCGAACGCCGAACTCAATGGAAGTCAATGGGACCCCCGAACATGGGGGCCCTATGGGGTCGCAGGCATAAGGGGGGAGCATGCCCCGGTCGCGGGGGGGGTCAGAAATTCCCCCCACCCCCTCCGCTAGCGCTCCCCCCTCTGCCCGCTTCCCCATAAAAAAAGTTATAGTACCTGGTGCCTGGTGGCTGGCAGTGGAGTGAGGAGGAGGAGGAGGAGTCCGAGTAGCAGAGTGGCGTTGAGGCCGGGCAGCGGGCGGTTCAGCGCTAGTACCCTTGTGGTACTTCCGCCCTTTCTCTGACCTCACGTCCTCTGCATACGAGGGTACGCATCACGCGTACCCTCGTATGCGTCATCACGCAGAGGACGTGAGGTCAGAGAAAGGGCGGAAGTACCACAAGGTACTAGCGCTGAACCGCCCGAACCGCCCGCTGCCCGGCCTCAACGCCACTCTGCTACTCGGACTCCTCCTCCTCCTCCTCACTCCACTGCCAGCCACCAGGCACCAGGTACTATAACTTTTTTTATGGGGAAGCGGGCAGAGGGGGGAGCGCTAGCGGAGGGGGTGGGGGGAATTTCCGACCCCCCCCGCGACCGGGGCATGCTCCCCCCTTATGCCTGCGACCCCATAGGGGGGCAGTATTCGGCCGAACAGGGCCCTGTTCGGCCGAACAGGGGCCCTGTTCGGCCATGTTCGGCCATGCATTCAACAGTTCGGGCGAACCCCGAACAGTTTGGCCGAACACCACCAGGTGTTCGGCCGAACTCGAACATCACCCGAACAGGGTGATGTTCTGCAGAACCCGAACAGTGGCGAACACTGTTCGCCCAACACTAACTGCCACCCATCAATCAGCCCCTAACCTGCCCCTTGCGGGCAATCTGATCACCCACCCACACCAATAGATCGCCCGCAGATCCGACATCAGATCACCTCCCAAGTGCAGTGTTTACATCTCTTCTCTCCTCTAAACACCCACTAATTACCCATCAATCACCCCCTATCACCACCTGTCACTGTTACCCATCAGATTAGACCCTAATCTGCCCCTTGCGGGCACCCAATCACCCGCCCACACGCTCAGATTGCCCTCAGACCCCCCCTTATCAATTCGCCAGTGCAATATTTACATCTGTTATTCCCTGTAATAACCCACTGATCACCTGTCAATCACCTATCAATCACCCCCTGTCACTGCCACCCATCAATCACCCCCTGTCACTGCCACCCATCAATCAGCCCCTAACCTGCCCCTTGCGGGCAATCTGATCACCCACCCACATCAATAGATCGCCCGCAGATCCGACATCAGATCACCTCCCAAGTGCAGTGTTTACATCTCTTCTCTCCTCTAAACACCCACTAATTACCCATCAATCACCCCCTATCACCACCTGTCACGGTTACCCATCAGATTAGACCCTAATCTGCCCCTTGCGGGCACCCAATCACCCGCCCACACCTCAGAACGTCCTCAGACCCCAGCCCTGATCACCTCGCTAGCGCATTGCTTGCATCTATTTCCCCCCTCTAATCACACCTTGAGACACCCATCAATCACCTCCTGTCACCCCCTAGCACACCTACCCATCAGATCAGGCCCTAATTTGCCCTGTGTGGGCTCCTGATCACTCGGCCAAACCCTCAGATCCCCCTCAGACCCCCTTCCGATCACCTCCCCAGTGCATTGATTGCATCTATTTTCCCCTCTAACCGCCCCCTGAGACACCCATCAATCACCTCCTGTCACCCCCCTAGCACTCCTATCCATCAGATCAGGACCAAAACATCCTGTCATCTAAGAGGCCACCCTGCTTATGACCGGTTCCACAAAATTTGCCCCCTCATAGACCACCTGTCATCAAAATTTGCAGATGCTTATACCCCTGAACAGTCATTTTGAGAAATTTGGTTTCCAGACTACTCACAGTTTTGGGCCCGTAAAATGCCAGGGCAGTATAGGAACCCCACAAGTGACCCCATTTTAGAAAGAAGACACCCCAAGGTATTCTGTTAGGTGTATGATGAGTTCATAGAAGATTTTATTTTTTGTCAAAAGTTAGCAGAAATTGGATTTTTATTGTTTTTTTCACAAAGTGTCATTTTTCACTAACTCGTGACAAAAAATAAAATCTTCTATGAACTCACCATACCCCTAACGGAATACCTTGGGGTGTCTTCTTTCTAAAATGGGGTCACTTGTGGGGTTCCTATACTGCCCTGGCATTTTAGGGGCCCTAAACCGTGAGGAGTAGTCTAGAAAACAAATGGCTCAAAATGACCTGTGAATAGGACGTTGGGCCCCTTAGCGCACCTAGGCTGCAAAAAAGTGTCACACATGTGGTATCACCATACTCAGGAGAAGTAGTATAATGTGTTTTGTGGTGTATTTTTACACATACCCATGCTGGGTGGGAGAAATCTCTCTGTAAATGGACAATTGTGTGTAAAAAAAATCAAAAATGTGTCATTTACAGAGATATTTCTCCCACCCAGCATGGTTATATGTAAAAATACACCACAAAACACATACTACTACTTTTTCTGAGTACGGCGATACCACATGTGTGACACTTTTTTGCAGCCTAACTGTGCTAAGGGGCCCAAAGTCCAATGAGTACCTTTAGGATTTCACAGGTCATTTTGAGACATTTGGGTTCAAGACTACTCCTCACGGTTTAGGGCCCCTAAAATGCCAGGGCAGTATAGGAACCCCACAAGTGACCCCATTTTAGAAAGAAGACACCCCAAGGTATTCTGTTAGGTGTATGATGAGTTCATAGAAGATTTTATTTTTTGTCACAAGTTAGCGGAAATTGATATGTATTGTTTTTTTTTTCACAAAGTGTCATTTTCCGCTAACTTGTGACAAAAAAAATCTTCTATGAACTCACCATACTCCTAACAGAATACCTTGGGGTGTCTTCTTTCTAAAATGGGGTCACTTGTGGGGTTCCTATACTGCCCTGGCATTTTAGGGGCCCTAAACCGTGAGCAGTAGTCTAGAATCCAAATGCCTCAAAATGACCTGTGAATAGGACGTTAGGCCCCTTAGCGCACCTAGGTTGCAAAAAAGTGTCACACATGTGGTATCGCCGTACTCAGAAGAAGTAGTATATTGTGTTTTGGGGTGTATTTTTACACATACCCATGCTGGGTGGGAGAAATCTCTCTGTAAATGGACAATTGTGTGTAAAAAAAATCAAACAATTGTCATTTACAGAGATATTTCTCCCACCCAGCATGGGTATGTGTAAAAATACACCCCAAAACACATTATACTACTTCTCCTGAGTACGGCGGTACCACATGTGTGGCACTTTTTTGCACCCTAAGTGCGCTAAGAGGCCCAAAGTCCAATGAGTACCTTTAGGATTTCACAGGTCATTTTGCGACATTTGGTTTCAAGACTACTCCTCACGGTTTAGGGCCCCTAAAAAACCATGGCAGTATAGGAACCCCACAAATGACCCCATTTTAGAAAGAAGACACCCCAAGGTATTCCGTTAAGAGTATGGTGAGTTCATAGAAGATTTTATTTTTTGTCACAAGTTAGCGGAAAATGACACTTTGTGAAAAAAAACAATTAAAATCAATTTCCGCTAACTTGTGACAAAAAAAAAAATCTTCTATGAACTCACGATCCTCCTAACGGAATACCTTTGGGTGTATTCTTTCTAAAATGGGGTAATTTGTGGGGTTCCTATACTGTCCTGGCATTTTAGGGGCCCTAAACCGTGAGGAGTAGTCTTGAAACGAAATTTCTCAAAATGACCTGTGAAATCCTAAAGGTACTCATTGAACTTTGGGCCCCTTAGCGCAGTTAGGGTGCAAAAAAGTGCCACACATGTGGTATCGCCGTACTCAGGAGAAGTAGTGTAATGTGTTTTGGGGTGTATTTTTCCACATACCCATGCTGAGTGGGAGAAATATCTCTATAAATAGACAATTGTGTGTAAAAAAAATAAAACAATTGTCATTTAAGGAGATATTTCTCCCACCCAGCATGGGTATGTGTAAAAATACACCCCAAAACACATTATACTACTTCTCCTGAGTACGGCAATACCACATGTGTGGCACTTTTTTGCAGCCTAACTGCGCTAAGGGGCCAAAAGTCCAATGAGCATCTTTAGGCTTTACAGGGGTGCTTACAATTAGGCACCCCCCAAAATGCCAGGACAGTGAACACACCCCACAAATTACCCCATTTTGGAAAGTAGACACTTCAAGGTATTCAGAGAGGAGCATAGTGAGTCCGTGGCAGATTTCATTTTTTTTTTTGTCGCAAGTTAGAAGAAATGGAAACTTTTTTTTTCTTTTTTTTTGTCAGAAAGTGTCATTTTCCGCTAACTTGTGACAAAAAATAAAATCTTCTATGAACTCACCATGCCTCTCACTGAATACTTTGGGATGTCTTCTTTCCAAAATGGGGTCATTTGGGGGGTATTTGTACTATCCTGGAATTTTAGCCCCTCATGAAACCTGACAGGTGCGCAGAAAAGTCAGAGATGCTTGAAAATGGGAAAATTCACTTTTGGCACCATAGTTTGTAAACGCTATAACTTTTACCCAATCCAATAAATATACACTGAATGGTTTTTTTTAATCAAAGACATGTAGCAGAATAACTTTCGCGCTCAAATGTATAGGAAATTTTACTTTATTTGAAAAATGTCAGCACAGCAAGTTAAAAAAGTCATTTTGTTGCCAAAATTCATGTCTTTTTTGATGAATATAATAAAAACTAAAACTCGCAGCAGCAATCAAATAGCAGCAAAAGAAAGCTGTATTAGTGACAAGAAAAGGAGGTAAAATTCCTTTAGGTGGTAGGTTGTATGACCGAGCAATAAACCGTGAAAGCTGCAGTGGTCTGAATGGAGAAAAAGGCTCTGGTCCTTAAGGGGCGAAAAGACTGTGGTCCTCAAGTGGTTAAGGGGTAAAAAATCATTTAGAAAATGATGTCATTTTACAGTTATTTTTTTTTTTTGTCGTCCCTACTTGACTAATTGTGGTGGGCGTAGTTAAAATAGTTTGCATGTATGTGATTTTATCTGCTCATTGATTGATGTGTTTATGTGTTTTAAGTTTAATTCAATAAAATCTGTAATTTCTTTAGTATTTTACTGAGCTGGAAATCGTTTGCATTGTTATTCTATGAAATGGGCCTTTAGACTGATTGCCAAAGCATTGTCTATTAAAAATACACCAAAACATGGTTCACCAAAATAAAATGGTTTATCCCATTTAATCAATCAAAAGAGCATACAAAAATGTTTTAGAACAGAAGACTGAGCATCTGAGGAAGAGAGAGCAGCCCAAACCCTTGTGCCAGTCTTCCTGTACATTGTTTTCATTGAAAAATTGTGATAGCCCCAGTTTTCAGTTTTTTCACTGGTATATCTGGGTGTGGTGGTACAACGGTGCTGCTTGGCCCAGGAGAATCAAGCAGGTGCGCACCCACAGCAGGTGAAGAAGATCATTTTGGCGCACGCACTGCCCAGCACTGCGCCTGACCTGGGGGCTGCCATAGACATAACGTTGTTATGTCTATGTCCACGCAAGGATAATTCAGTGAACCGATGATCGCTGGACCCCAAATTAGTTACTACGACTCAGGGGGGAATAGTAATTAATGCCACCCAGACTTTGTGCGGCAGCAGGGTGAGGTGTCATTTGAGAGAGTTTGGCGATACTGAGCTGCAGCAAGATTAGGACAGGTTAGGGTGGGGAGAGTGGAGGAGAGGGCATGGAGGGGGTCAGCAAGGACACTAGGGTTGAGCTTGCGTAGGTCTCACTGCCATCGACCAGGTGGGTGGGTGGGTAATTTGGAGGTGCTTTCCGTGAGGAGGTTGAAGGTGAGAAGGTGATGGTCTGAGGGTGGAAAGGGTGCGATGTCAAGGTCTGCAATGGTGGTGGATTTAGTGAATATAAGGTCGAGAGTATGACCTGCAGTGTGAGTGGGGGTGTTGTTGTTAATTATGGTAGCATGTATTATTTTAAAACTACAATGGCTGAAAATGGAGAAATAACTATTTTTTTCGATTTTTTTCTTAATATTCCCGTTAAAATGCATTGAGAAAAAAATAATTCTTGGCAAAATGTACTACCCAAAGAAAGCCTAATTGGTGGTGGAAAAAACAAGATATAGATCAATTCATTGTGATAAGTAGTGATAAAGTTATTGCTGAATGAATGGGAGGTGAAAGTTGCTCGGATGCATAAGGTGAAACACTGAAGGCTGAAGTAGTTAAAACACAAGTCGTTTAGGTAACCAAAAAAGCACTTAATACTTACCGTATTTCTTGGTGTATAAGATGCTCTGGAATTTAAGACACGCCTATGGCAAAAACCAGGAAAAAACAATATACTAAACCTGGTGAGTCCATGTTCCAGGAGCGTCTTGTCGATGTTTCCCCCAATTATTGTGTCCTTCTGTGTCAGTCAGCCTACTGGGCCAATCAAAGTGCGGGGATCACATCCTTTAAAGTGACTGAACCCGAAGGGGCAAAGGGCGGAATGAGTAGGGCGCCCGTTATTGGCATATAGTGGACATTAATGATAATAATAATTATGACCATACAAATATGACCATAACAGTAAACACCATAGTGTTATCATACTCATCATACATGCTCATGAAATATTGACTATGCTCCCAGTTCTACATTTTGACTCCTAGAACATCAAGAACCAGCACTTATCAGTTATTCTAATCTAGTTAAAGGGACTCCGAGCAGTGCCTGTGGGTATGCCTTTAAGCATACCCACAACTAATTAATTATATCCTCACACCTCCCAGCATGATGTTTGTAATTATATCCCCCTTGGTTTCTTGTATTTCATTGCATTGTGCAGCTCCTGCCGACTTTGGGGAAAAGTCGTCCTGTGTAATACAATGCTGGACTCCGAGCAGTGCAGTAAATATGGAAAGATGCATACCATTTTGAAGCTCTCTTTCTCCTCTTTCCAATGATATATAAACCGGGGCGGCGGCCTCAAATTCGATCGCGCAAATAGCAAAAACTGAAAGACGTAGGGCGGCGGTTTATATATAATTGGAAAGAGGAGAAAGAGAGCTTCAAAATGGTATGCATCTTTCCATAGTTACTGCACTGCTCGGAGTCCCTTTAAGCTGTAAGACTCATTTTTAAACATATAACCATCGTTCCCCTCCCCCAAGAAAACTATTGCATTTCCATTGTGAGAGAGGTAATAGTTTCTCATATTCTCAGTTTGTATTCATTATTTGGATCACTTCTGAAATAGTTAGTGTTGTTTTGACACACCCTGCAAATTTGGTGATCCCAGCATGTATGGAGCTTTGCTATTCACTGCTTAATTCAGCAGCCATTGACATTTCTTTTGTTACAGAGAAATTTACGATCTGCAAGTGTTCTTTGATGATGTTTGTCCATCATTACCTAGGGAATGAGTTTATATCTCTGCAGGTGACAGTTATAGTGTGGCTATATGCACCCTAAAGGCAGCCATACACTGGTCGATGTGCCATCAGATCGACCAGCTGACAGATCCCTATCTGATCGAATCTGATCAGATAGGGATCGTATGGCTGCCTTTACTGCAAACAGATTGTGAATCGATTTCAGCCTGAAACCGATCACAATCTGTTCAGCTGCTCCTGCCGCCTGTCCCCCCCCCCGTATACATTACCTGATGCGGGCTCCCGGGCGTCTTCTCCGCATCTTCTAAGCGCTGCACCCGCTCCATCCCGGCGCTTCCTGTGTCACTCCGTGACCAGGAAGTTCAAATAGAGCGCCCTCTATTTGAACTTCCTGGGTCACTGCAGTGACCCAGGAAGCGCCGGGATGGAGCGGGTGCAGCGCTGAGAAGATGCGGAGAAGACGCCCGGGAGCCCGCATCAGGTAATGTATTTTTCATCGGATCGGCCGCCGCTAGCGACGCGCACTTTAACCGCGGGCGATCGAGGGTAATTTCCCGCACGGCGCGATCGACGGACCGATCCGATTTCGGGAGGAAATCGGATCGTCAGCGGCGTTTACCGCGAACGATTGGCAGCAGATTCGATCCCAGGATCGAATCTGCTGTCGAAACGGCCGGGAATCGGGCCAGTGTATGGCCACCTTTAGGCTTAGCTGTTCCAGAAATGTAAATCTACACGTTACCTTGCATGAGCTATGCATAAATTAAATGCAGAGTGTTCTTTTCTTATTGCTGGCATTAGACACAGCTCTACAGTAGAAAAAGAAGGAGGAATTTGTAGCTCTTAAAAGTTTCTTTATTCAGTTTATATGCAGGTGTTGTTTCTCCAAACAAGCTCAGGTGGAGCGTTTATGTAAAATAGACAATCACCACATACTGGGGAACTGTAGTGTCTCAATGGATCCTTAGTGAATGTAAATAAACAAGGCCTTTGTGTGTGATGGTGTAAAGCTCTCACTTGAAGGGAATTCTTATGCTGGGAATACACCATGCCCCAAATGCAATTCATTTTTTCTCCTAAGTTTTCTCCTCAGTGATATTTTCAAACTTGTCAATAAAATTAATTTTACACCACCAGCAAGCAAAAAAAACTCCAAATAATTTTGATCAAACTTTTTCACCTACATTTTGGTACTTTTTCCATTGCAAAGTGCTAAAAATGTGCTCTAAATCGAAGATGAAAAATTATCTCCTAGGAGATAACTCAGGAGAAAAAGTTAATTGCATAAGGGCCCATAAGTTTTTTGGCAGATAAATGGCTTGATAGATATTTTCCAAAAGGTCTGATCTGAGTTAGATCTTTTTTAGATCGATTTTCTCATAGAAGTAGATGGGAATCGATTGGAAAATCAATTGACCAGTAAATCTGCTGAATAACTCATTGTGTATTCCAAGCATTAGGGCTTGTACACACTTCCAATGCATATTGCCTGTTGGAGATGAGCACCTGATCCCCTTGGGGAACATTGCTGAGCTGGGCTGCACAAACATGTGTCAGCTGTGCTATGAGGGTGGGTGGGCAATAAAGGGAAAACAAGCAGTGCAATACATGACATCACGTGGTGGGCGGGGGAGTGGCACAAACAATTTTCGTAGATCGCTCCCAGGATGGGCATCGGGGGTAGCTGGGTGCTGTACAAACTCCTGATTGTTGGCTGAGATAGTCGTTATCGACCACCTCAGCCGACTTAAGGGCTGGTTCATGTGGATGTCTGCAGAGTTTTTGCTCAGCATGGGGTTCAAACGCTGGCATTTAACCACCAGCATTTGAAGGCTTTTGGGAAGCTTTCAAGGCTAGCGGTTCAAGTCCCTACACTGATTTCCCAGCGTTTACCGCCTCTGAAAGCTGCATGTTGCTTTCGAGACCAGTCGCAATGCCGAGATCAACTGCCAGGCTTGCATGAAAGCCTGCAAAAGCCAGCCCTAAACGCTCCCATTTACTTTTATTGGATGGCAGAGGATACCGAAAAAGGTCTGAAATGCCACAAAAGTATCCATGTGAACCAGCCCTTAGTCAGGCGTGTGTAAAGGACTTTTAAAGGCAGTGTTAGGTCAGTACCGCCTGGGATGAGTCATATACTGTTTGTTTATGTAGTATAAATATTAATTTCCTATCAACTACCTTAAATTCTGAATTTGGTTTCCCAATTATTTTATAAGAATAATGTTTAAATTATATTTATGCAGTGCTGAATCGCCCATAGATTTGCTGTAGGTGCTGGCGGCTATGGCAGCCTGGTGAGCAGAGGTGATGAGGGGGCGGGCACAGATTGTGGGAGATCAGCGGCCATTTTGTGTCCTTCTGGTAACTTGGTCACACTGCGTCAGCACATTGGGGAAGTGCTGCACATTTCTGAACTACTCTGCTTTGCAGTTCTTTAGACAGTATTTAGTCATGGGACTAACTGCCCCTTTGAGGAACTCAGAAGCCAATCACTATACTAGTCACTGGGTTGATTCACTAAGCTGCACTGCTACAGCAGCGTGTAGTAATAATCTCCAGCACAGGCTATGCAGCCATAGCATGCCCTGCTCAATTACGCTATGCTCATATAGTTTAACCAACACTTTGTTAAACTTAATGAGCGCTCCACTGAACCTGCCCTGAGGCCCGGCGGGTCTAATGGCTTCAAAGGACAAGTTTCCTGCACTTTGATTTACCCAGTAGGCTGCCTGTCACTTGGCATGCATTTCATTTTAACAAACGTTATTTTTTTTTTCTAAAATTTCTAAAACCGACCGTAAGCTGAAAATATTCTTTAGTGGAGCCTCAGCTGCAATACGCTCTGTACTCTATTTAAGGAGCTGTTATGATGAGACCATCCAGAAATTCCCTTCTTGCCACAAAAGCAATTAGCTGCACAGGGGAAGAGTGTTTGGAACTAATTTTCAACACCCAGACTAGTCGTTTCACTAGTGGAAAAAATTGAAACTCCTACCTGCCAGTTTCTGTTAGAAGCACTGTGAATTCCTTATGTTTTTTTTTTCAACCCATACAAACAAAGTGATTAAGCTGAAACACTGTTTGCCTTCAATACATGGAGATAACCTGAAGAAAGCCTTTTTCAACACACGTAAAATGTTTCACATTAATCCATGTAATACACAGAGACACATCTGAAAATATTGAGTTTATCCTCAACAAAAGATAAATTGCCCTTGTTATTTCCAGAGAAGGTCTATTGTGCAAACTGTATTCAACAAGAGGACCTGTGATATTAGATGCTTTAGCACTACAGTATTTATTACAAAGCAGTAAAAAAATACTGCAGAATATAGATGCGCATGATTAAACAATAGTAAAACTATCTGGAATTTCAAGGTGCAAAAGGAAGCCTAAAGAAGAAAATGTAATGTTCATTATTTTTGTGGTGAACTTTAGCAGTTTTTTGCTAAGACAAGTTTGCACACAAATTTGAATTTTACAATAATGAAAATACTAAATTGAACCAGAAAAAATAAACAATTACTCATATTTTAGAATTGTAAATTAAATGCAAAGTATAATTTAATTTAAATTAAACTGACCAGTTTTCTACACCATAGTGAAATTTCTTTTAGTTATATAGAATGAAAACTGACTCAAATGTATAAATAACATCAATATACAGCACAGCTAGCAGGGAATATGAAACAGTGCTAATTAGGGGAGGTCATCTGATAGAACATACACAGAGTTAACAAATTAAGTTAAATTAGAAATTAGAATCTTGTGCTATTGTATACTAGTCATTCACACATTCAAATATCAAATATATTTAAATATCAAATATCAAATAAAAAAATAAAATAAAAATAAAATAAAAGTTCCATTTAAAGATACACATATACGACTATGATTCTAAGAGAGGTTTAGAGGAGAGTACTTTCCAAATGTGTGAGTTTAGTTCTGAACTTTTTTTCTGCATGGGGAGTACACTGAAACTGTCCATCCTCTACTGACCTATACACTGTATTCATCTATGTTAGTGATAGATTTTCAGCTTAGATAATTTCTTCAATTTGCCTTTTGTTTATACTGTGAAATTTTAATGAAATTAGCACCTGGCTGGATGGAGGCAGGTTTAAATAAAGAAGTCTGGAAACTGTCCTTTCATACCTCTGTAAATAAATCTTTTGTTGTTAACAATAAGCCCTTTTTAGCCAATCCCAAACCACTTCATGTTGGTAAATGGAGGAGAAGTGAATATAAAATGGGTCAGACCTCAGTCAGGCAGAAGGTTCACAGAGAGATCACAGGAGTAAGGGGACCAATACTAATTTTTACCAGGTAACTATAAACATACTGATTACCTCACCTGTAATATTAATCTAAATACATTATAGTTAGGATTGTATTGTGTTATTTTGACTTCTTTAGATTGTACTGTTAAGAGAAATAATCAGTTATGTTAATACATTTAATATTATACAGAAAAGGCTTTTTAATGTGTGACTATTATAACTGGATGGCATATGTCTGATTTTACACTGTACAAAAGTGAGTGAGGGAAAATACTGATGCTGCCAGACTTAGGCCTGGGCAGTACAGGAAAAAAATTATATATATATATATATATATATATATATATATATATATATATATATATATATATATATATATATATTTCTTTTTTTTATTTATTTATTTTTTTTTTTTGCTTGTGATCAAGAGATGTAACTTCTTGCTGAAAGTTTCTCTTTGTGTCAACTTTGTTTATTATTTTTTTAAAGGACAACTGTGAGAGGTATATGGAGGCTGCCATATTTCCCATTAAACAATACTAGTTGCCTGGCAGACCTGCTGATCTATTTGGCCCAGAAACAAGCATGCAGTTAATTTAATGCAGTTAATCTTGTCATAATCTTGTCAGATGTGACAATAATGTCAGAAACACCTGATCTACTGCATGCTTGTTCAGGGTCTATGGCTAAAAGTATTAGAGGCAAAGGATCAGCAGGACAGCCAGACAACTAGTATTGCTTAAAAGGGGAACAATATGGCAGCCTCCATATCCCTCTCACTACATTTGTCCTTTAAGATTAATTGTAAATAAAATTGTGCATAACGAGTGTAATACAAATCACAACTGCAAAATAGAAGTTGCTACAGATGAAGAAATGGTCATGGAACAATGCCTTGTTTTGTTTATGTTCTGTTGTTGATTACCCATCTTTGATTTGTGACATATGTTATGTAAGCACAAGGTTACCCTGTTTAACCCACTTGATATAATATCCTTTAAGAGCACTCCCTGGCAAGGGCCTATACAAAGATGCCAGCCACAGCCAGCCTCCCTACTCATGCCAAACTACTCTGGCAGCTGGAGAGTGCATTCTGCATATATTTAAAAGAAGTGTGTGTTTCATTGAGTACATTGATTGCTGTTATTTTGAATATCATTCAAGATACTGTAATATTATTTAAGCATCAGTAATTTGTGTGCCATTATTGCCATCACTTAATCATCTCTAACACATCCTAATGTTGAATTTACCCATACTGCCTAACACTATCATATCTAACCTTTTATTAACCTCTCTCAAACCTTCCTATAAATAAGCCTAAACCTAACATTCAACCCCATCCCTTAACAGTCATTAACCCTGCTATAACTAAGCCGAACACAAATCTCTTGGCCAAGCTCTTCAACCAGCATCCTACATGGCAGCAAATAACAGTACTCAGCTACATTTTTATTGAATAACAGTATTTGGCTATACCTGCACTGCGTTAAATCTAGAGTTCGGCGATATAACACCCCAACACTGATTTTGCACTCCTATGTCAATAAGCAGAGTTCAGTTGCTTCATTTGATAGTTTGGCACACCATAGTCACAAATTTACAGTGAGGTTTATAGCAGCACCAAATTTAACAAATTGTCTGTGCATCCACATTAACTGCTTTGGGGCACTTCTTTTCAGGGAGTGCTTTTGGAAAAAAAGGAAATCTTGAGAATACCCCATGAGGACTTGGACAAGTCTATAACCTGTTGGCAAAAGGTTCATGGCTGTAAGATAATAATACCTATGGTAAGTGACAGCTTCATAAGAAAAAGTCATTTACACCACTTTTTGTACAATTGTAGCGCTGATATGCATGTATTTATAAGTATTTTAATGTGTTTTTCTACTAGTGTATCCAAGCCACATTTATCAATGTTTGTTTTTTCTGTATATAGATTTGTGATGCAGCCACTGATGTGAAATATGTTGGAACTTTCCAAATATACCATGGCAATAGTGAAAGTGTTAGTCATAATCTTTGCATTTTGTTTCCTTATCTTTACAATGTTAGAATTGTTTTTTTCTATGAAAAGGCATTATCAATGTGTCTTTTATATTTGTTGTGTTGTTGATTTTAGGTTAAATTGTTCCTTTAGGCTAGTTTCCAGGTGGTCAGTTGAATAACACACCCTGTACAATGTTTTATAATGAGTGTGAACTGCAATGGAGACTGGACATAGAATATAACACAAAGCCTGCATGCAGTGAGTTAGAATAAAGCAATCAGTTACAATGCAGTACTGTGAACAGCCCCATCGAATTGTATAGGCAGTGAGTTGGCATGCAGAATTATTATGCAACAAAACTGAGCACTGTGAACAGGACCTCAATGCAAACACCATAATACGTTTTTGTTTTTACTGTGTGAAAATAATCCTATTATATTATAATATTGTATCTGTTCTTGTGTTCTGGCTGTGAAGACTTTTCTTTTTAACTTGAGTGATGAGTACATTGAGTGATGAAGATATAGAGTGATGAGGACATTGAGTGATGAGGATATTGAGTGAGGAGGACATTGAGTGATGAGGACATTAAGTGATGAGGATATTGAGCAATGAAGATATTGAGTGATGAGGATATTGAGTGATGAGGATATTAAGTGATGAGGATATTGAGTGATGAGTAAATTGAGTGATGAGGATATTGAGTGATGAGAACATTGAGTGATGAGGATATTGAGTGATGAGGAAATTAAGTGATGGGGATATTGAGTGATGAGGATATTAAGTGATGAGGATATTGAGTGATGAGGATATTGAGTGATGAGGATATTGAGTGATGAGGATATTAAGTGATGAGGATATTGAGTGATGAGTACATTGAGTGATGAGGATATTAAGTGATGAGGATATTGAGTGATGAAGATATTGAGTGATGAGGATATTGAGTGATGAGGATATTAAGTGATGGGGATATTGAGTGATGAGGATATTAAGTGATGAGTAAATTGAGTGATGAGGATATTGAGTGATGAGAACATTGAGTGATGAGGATATTGAGTGATGAGGATATTAAGTGATGAGGATATTGAGTGATGAGTACTTTGAGTGATGAGGATATTGAGTAATGAGGATATTGAGTGATGAGGATATTAAGTGATGAGGATATTGAGTGATGAGTACATTGAGTGATGAGGATATTGAGTGATGAGGATATTGAGTGATGAGGATATTGAGTGATGAGGATATTAAGTGATGGGGATATTGAGTGATGAGGATATTAAGTGATGAGTGAATTGAGTGATGAGGATATTGAGTGATGAGGATATTGAGTGATGAGGATATTAAGTGATGAGGATATTGAGTGATGAGTACATTGAGTGATGAGGATATTGAGTGATGAGGATATTGAGTAATGAGGATATTGAGTGATGAGGATATTAAGTGATGAGGATATTGAGTGATGAGTACATTGAGTGATGAGGATATTGAGTGATGAGGATATTGAGTGATGAGGATATTGAGTGATGAGGATTTTAAGTGATGGGGATATTGAGTGATGAGTACATTGAGTGATGAGAATATTGAGTGATGAGTACATTGAGTGATGAGGATATTGAGTGATGAGGATATTGAGTGATGAGGATATTGAGTGATGAGTACATTGAGTGATGAGTACATTGAGTGATGAGGATATTGAGTGATGAGGATATTGAGTGATGAGGATATTAAGTGATGAGGATATTGAGTGATGAGTACATTGAGTGATGAGGATATTGAGTGATGAGGATATTGAGTGATGAGGATATTAAGTGATGGGGATATTGAGTGATGAGTACATTGTGATTTCTTAGGAACACTAACATTCAAATATTTCTGAAAACAATATCAGCATGTTCAATGTCAGCATTTATTTGGAGCAAATTCTTCAAATTGCATTTTTCTGAGATGACGATTTTTCTGTGTAACTCTTGAAAATGATGATCTAATGAGAAACAAGCCGCATTATAAGCTGCCCCATGCTAATTTCAAATGCCGGACATGATTATTATAGGACATACAGAGTACCTAGCAAGCTCATGGTGAACCAGATTTCCTAGGAGAGTGTAAGGGGCTACAATGGGCCTAAAAGCCCTCTTACTAAAATGTTATGGCAAACAAAATATTTGCTTTCTGTTAAGAAACCAATCTTTTGATCTTTATATGAAGACCAGTTTTACAGAATACACACACACACAAAACACACACTGTATATATATATATATATATGCATATATATATATATATATGCATATATATATATATATATATATATATATATATATATATATATATATATATATATATATATATATATATATATATATATATATATATATATATATATATATATATATATATATATATATACAGTGTGTGTTTTGTGTGTGTGTGTATTCTGTAAAACTAGTCTTCATATAAAGATCAAAAGATTGGTTTCTTAACAGAAAGCAAATATTTTGTTTGCCATAACATTTTAGTAAGAGGGCTTTTAGGCCCATTGTAGCCCCTTACACTCTCCTAGGAAATCTGGTTCACCATGAGCTTGCTAGGTACTCTGTACGTCCTATAATAATCATGTCAGGCATTTGAAATTAGCATGGGGCAGCTTATAATGCGGCTTGTTTCTCATTAGATCATCATATATATATATATATATATATATATATATATATATATATACTGTCAGAACGTCTCGTAATATAGTAAAATTAACATATAATTATTTAATTGCAGGTGTGATGAAAAGCTGAATCCCTGCTCTCCTCTGAAATATCTGACAGCAAAGTAGATCTCCAGCAGCCCATGATGAGCCACAGAGGAGATAAGCCGCATCACTGCTCAGAGTGTGGGAAAAGCTTCACATACCCATCAGAGCTTATTAGACACCAGAGGAGTCACACTGGGGAGAAGCCATTTTCTTGTCCTGAATGTCAGAAATGCTTTACCCTGAAATCACACCTCACAGTACACCAGAGGATTCCTACTGGAGATAATATTTTTTTGTGCTCAGAATGTGACAAATCTTTCAATCAAATGTCAGACCTTATACGGCACCAGAAGATTCATACAGGAGAGAAACCATTTTCCTGCTCTGAATGCCAGAAATGTTTTAGTATTAAATCAAACCTCTTATCTCACCAGAGGAATCACACTGGAGAGAAGTTGTTTTCTTGCTCTGAATGTGAAAAGTCCTTCATAACTCAAATCAAGTTGAACATTCATCTCCGGGTTCACACAGGAGAGAAGCCGTATAAATGCACCGAATGTGACAAATGCTTCACACAGAAGGGGAATCTTACTCAGCATCAGATAACTCACACAGGAGAAAAGCCATTTAGTTGCTCAGAATGTGACAAGAGCTTCTCACACCAGTAATCTCTGAGAAGTCATCAGAAGATACATGACCGAGTGGTTGTGAGCCTGTAAACTAATTTCAATCAACATATTTGATGTAATATCACAGGATCAGGATTTTTAATTATAAAAGTTTCATTAACATATCTATTTCTGAAGCTCATGTAACTTCACAGAACGTGGATACACAGAAAGTACATGTTTTTTAGTGATTTATTATAAATACTGCAGATAAAGTGAACTTTGATCAGCTACTATACCAAAACCTGTATCAAAAAAAGGAGAGAGAAGAAAGCACCGCTATGGTGCAATACCTTTAATTCAGTTTGCAAATGAAATGCACGTACAAGATTGCATACATTTGCAAGCATATCTCTGGAAAGGAGATACACAAGGATGTTGGCCATCCTCCCTACAGGTTTGTGCACTACACTGGTAGCTGGACTGAGCACCTGCCATTCAGTTAGTACTTTTGAAAATAAAGAAAAACATACAAATTTAACAGATCTGATGGGTGTGGGACTAATCCATTTCCTTATAGGGGATTTTTACAGTATGTTTTTCTTCATTTTCAAAAGTACAATTTGAATGGCAGGTGCTCAGCCCAGCTACCAGTGAAGTGCACAAACATGTAGGGAAGCTGGCCAACATTCTTGTTTATCTTCTTTCCAGGGAATGCTTTTGTAAAGAATAAAGGAAATACTTAGAATCCTACATGAGGAGATGAAATAGTCCAAAACCTGTCAGATCTGTCAGATTTGAATTACCTACTGCTAGCGACAGCTATTGTACTTCTTATAAGTATAAGTAAAGTATGTGTTTACTTTAAATCTAACTTTTGGCGATAGTGGTCCTTTTAAGTAAATGTCCTTTATGTAAAAGATCTATAAATGTATCTTTCAATCTTACATTAATTGAACGTTAATATTCATATATTTCTATATTTGCGTTAAGTGTGTGGACAATCGGTTTAACCAGTTGTGGTTCCTGGATGCAAATTTCATTCCAAATTTGAGCCTTTGTAGGTTTCTGGACATGAGACTTACATGCAGCACTAAAATCTGCTGCCGTTGCGAACGTGCGCATGCATGCGTGCGCCCGTCACTCGTGCATGTGCTCGTGCACTAATCCCATTGTGAATGATTGCTGCTACCATGTTTCCCCGGAAATAAGACAGTGTCTTATATTAATGTTTGCTCCAAAAAATGTGCTAGGGCTTATTTTCAGGGGATGTCTTATTTTGGGAGAAACACACTAAGGAAGAACACATGGCTATTGGGAAAACTTAAACAGCAGTATTTGTGCACAATATGTGAGTTTTATACAACATCTGAATCTCACTTCTCATTTGCTGAAAAAGACAAATGATAGAGTGCAATGGCAAAGTCACTGTACTGTTTGCTGAGGTTCAGAATTCTACTCCCAGACTCACACTCTTATCTAACTCAGATCTATAGTAAGGAGAGGACAGGCACATGCTTGAGATTCCTGCCACTGCTGTATTGTCTGAGGCACGAGCTGAGCAGAAGTGAGAGAGAGAGAGGACAGCTAGCATATGCCGCTAAAGAAAGAGTGATATCTTTCTCCATACTAATGCTGCTGAGCCTATGGTAGCAAAGTGGTGCTGGCAGAAGCTCCCTCTCCATACAGTTTCCTTCATCCTTCCACACAGCGGCTCTTTCTCACACCCCCCCCCCCAGTGGTGCTCAGCAGAGCTCGAATATTCGAGTAGTTCGAATATTCGAGCTCTTTTTCAGCTATTCGAGCTCGGTATTCGAGCTCCGAATAGCTGGAGCTATTCGAATGGGCTATCCGAGTACACTCGAATAGCCCATTCACTATTCGAGCTATTCGAGCCACCCGGCGCTATTCGAGCTCGGTACCGAGCTCGAATAGCGTCATAGCCCAGATTGATGTCCTTAGAGCCAATCAGAGGGCTCCCAGGCCCTCTGACGGCAGCCAATCACAGAGGGGGACCCTGGCCAGCCCCTACCCTATAAATAGCGGCCGCCATGTTCGGTTTTTCCATGCTTGCCTGAGACTTGTACAGAGAGAGAGTTGCTCCTTTGTGCTTTGGCTTAGCAAGTGCTCTATTGTGGTCATTTACCTAGCGTTTTTGCTCACCTACACCTGCCATATACACCTATATTGTTGTTAGTTAGATAGACATTGTATTTTAGTTAGTAGCTTGTGTGTTACATTAGAGAACTGCAGGCAGCTGCTGCAAGCTTACAGGTTTAGGCCTCAGGGGGGCCTTGCCTCTGTGGGCAGCTGTCCTCTGTTTATTTCTCTCATATTCTATACCAGTATTTCTGCTGTCCTTTACTAATAGTATTGTAGTTATACTGTACTAGGAGTAGGACACTCACTGACTGTCACTGTTTATAGGCTACTAGCTAGCTCCTGCGTGTGTGCACTCACTCACTGTCTGGGTGTACACACACTCTATTTCCTTCTCATTACTGTTTGATTATTGTTAGTTGTACTTACTTACTACTTACTCTTACTGTACCCGTAGGGACACTCACTGTCACTGTTCATATAGGCTACTACTACCTCCTGCGTGTGCGCACTCACTGTCTGAGTGTACACACACAACACACACTCTATTTCCTTCTGATCGCTGATTGATTATTGTAATTATTTAGTTCTACTTACTGTTACTACTTGTACTTACTCACTCTTACTGTACTAGGAGTCTAGGACACTGAGTCACTGTGTTCATAGGCTACTAGCTCCTGCCTGCGTGCACTCACTGTCTGAGTGTACACACACCCACACTCCATTTCCTTCTGATCGCTGATTGATTATTGTAATTAGTTAGTTCTACTTACTGGTGTTACTACTTACTCTTACTGTACTAGGAGTCTAGGACACTCAGTCACTGTGTTCATAGGCTACTAGCTCCTGCCTGCGTGCACTCACTGTCTGAGTGTTCACACACCCACACTCCATTTCCTTCTGATCGCTGATTGATTATTGTAATTAGTTAGTTCTTCTTACTGTTACTACTTACTCTTACTGTACTAGGAGTCTAGGACACTCAGTCACTGTGTTCATAGGCTACTAGCTCCTGCGTGCGTGCACTCACTGTCTGAGTGTACACACACCCACACTCCATTTCCTTCTGATCGCTGATTGATTATTGTAATTAGTTAGTTCTACTTACTGTTATTACTTACTCTTACTGTACTAGGAGTCTAGGACACTCAGTCACTGTGTTCATAGGCTACTAGCTGCTGCGTGCGTGCACTCACTGTCTGAGTGTACACACACCCACACTCCATTTCCTTCTGATCGCTAATTGATTATTGTAATTAGTTAGTTCTTCTTACTGTTACTACTTACTCTTACTGTACTAGGAGTCTAGGACACTCAGTCACTGTGTTCATAGGCTACTAGCTCCTGCGTGCGTGCACTCACTGTCTGAGTGTACACACACCCACACTCCATTTCCTTCTGATCGCTGATTGATTATTGTAATTATTTAGTTCTACTTACTGTTATTACTTACTCTTACTGTACTAGGAGTCTAGGACACTCAGTCACTGTGTTCATAGGCTACTAGCTCCTGCGTGCGTGCACTCACTGTCTGAGTGTACACACACCCACACTCCATTTCCTTCTGATCGCTGATTGATTATTGTAATTAGTTAGTTCTACTTACTGTTATTACTTACTCTTACTGTACTAGGAGTCTAGGACACTCAGTCACTGTGTTCATAGGCTACTAGCTCCTGCGTGCGTGCACTCAGTGTCTGAGTGTACACACACCCACACTCCATTTCCTTCTGATCGCTGATTGATTATTGTAATTAGTTAGTTCTTCTTACTGCTACTACTTACTCTTACTGTACTAGGAGTCTAGGACACTCAGTCACTGTGTTCATAGGCTACTAGCTCCTGCCTGCGTGCACTCACTGTCTGAGTGTACACACACTAAATTTACTTGTGATTACTACTGATTATTGTAACTGCTAGTTGTACTTCCTGACTGTTACTACTTACTTACTGTACTAGGGGACACTCACTCAGTCACCTCACCAACCAACCCACTCCATTAAAGTACCCCACTTTTCACCCGCCCTTTTAAAAAACTTTTGTCTATACGCCCAAAACATTGAAGATGTCTGGAAGTGGCAGCCAGCGCGGTTTGGGCAAGGGGAAGGGCAGCAAGGGAATCAGGAGGAGAGGGAGCAGCATTGTGGCAAGCCGCGGCCGCGGGCGCGCCACCATGCACAGTTCCGCAGCAGCAGCAGCAGCGTCAGTGGCTAACATTCCTCCCATAGCCACTGGCCGTGGACGCCTTGGGCGCCGCCCAGCAGGAGCATCTGCAACTCACGCTGCAGAGACACAGCAGCAGCAGCGTGTAGCACCTGCTCCGATTTTCCTCCAGCCGGGTCGGAAACGTCCCATTGAGGAAAAGGATGCAGACACTGTGGTGCAACTCATGACGGAGGATGAGCAGCCCGCCATCAGCTCTGCATCCGAGGCCTCCACCCTCACCACCACCACCACCACCAGCCCTGTTCGCAGCAGCCGCCCAGCAGGGTCTGGGGAGGAGGCCAGTTCACCGTCAGTCGCCGACCTCTCATTCAGCACTCTTTTGACCCCAGGCATGATGAGTCAATTGTCTGCTGTTGTTGGCGATTTTGAGGAGGAGATGCTGATGGGCACTTTGGGGGATGAGGGATTGGACAGCAAGACTGTGGCGACAGTCAAGCAGCCCATCCATGCATCAGGAGAGGAGTTTGGGGGGTCATCATCCCAGCAGGACATGTTTGAGGAGGGGGAGGATGATGTTGATGACCCGGTGACAGACAGAGACTGGGTGCCACCACCTCCAGGGGATGTCGTCCTCAGCAGCTCGGAGGAGGAGGAGGATGCGCTTGTGGGCCTTGCAAGGAGGCGCATCATTGCAAGCATTGGCAGCAGCAGTAGGCAGGTCCCACAGCCTGCTGGTGTCTCAGGCTCAGCAGCAGCAGCAGCAGCATCAGCCAGTACCACCACCAGCCGCACCCAAGCCCCCCCCCCCCAACCACCACAGGGAGACAGGCAGCAGCGCTTCCATGCCGTAGGGGGATGTTTCTGTCACCAATCTGGCGCTTTTTCACCATGCCCACTGTGTACAGCAAGTACGCCACTTGCAACCACTGTCAGCGGAAGTTGAGCAGAGGTGCAGACCCCTTAAAGTTCAGCACCAGCTCGCTGATCAACCACCTTGCGGCTAAACATTTCCACCAGCATGAGGAGTTCCAGAGGCTGAAGGCATCTGGTGCTGGCAGTGGCACCACACCCATCACTGCACAGCCTTCAGCAGCAGCAACAGCAGCCACCCGCCCTCCTGCTCCTCCAGCAGCACCAGCAGGAGTGCGGAAACGCACTGCTCCTCCCCCCTCTGCAACTCCTGCCGCCGACACTGAGGCCTGTTCTGGCAGCCAGTCCTCAGTGGCCTCCTCCGCTGTGTCTGGTGATTCCCGTGTCAGCAAAAGGCCACGCCAGAGCCTTTTGAGCGAGTCCTTCCAGGGGGTGGTTAGGGCTCTGCCTCCCAGCAGCCGTCGCGTGCGGCAGCTGAACGGCTTGCTGGCACGGGCCATGTGCTCCCAACTCCTGCCGTACACGCTCGTGCAGGAGGGGAGCGACATGCGGGCGCTGCTTGCTTGTGCAGCCCCAGACTGGCAGCTCCCCAGCAGACACTTTTTCTCCCGCAAGGCCATTCCAGCACTGCACCGCTTTGTGATGGCCAATGTGGAGCGAGGGCTGGAGCACGCGGTTGGTGAAAGGGTCCACGTCACCATGGACTCCTGGAGCAGCCGCTTCGGGACAGGCCGCTACCTGTCCTTCACTGTCCACTGGGTCAGCTTGGTGGAAGGGGGTGAGGATGGGAGAGCAGCAGCGGGCACAGCAGCAGCAGCAGCAGCAACACAGTGGGTGGTGCCACCCCGCAGGGTCAGGGGAACTGCAGCGGGTTCCTCCGATCCTCTGCCATCCTCCGCCACACCTGGCCAAACCCCCCGCCTCAGCAGCAGCGTGAAGGCCCGCCACTGCCAAGCGCTGCTGCACTTGGTCAGCCTTGGCAAGACCAAGCTGACGGCAGCCCACGTGTTGGCCAAACTCCAGGAGCAGGAGAGGATTTGGCTGACCCCCAGAGGCCTCAGAGTCGGAGAGGTGGTGTCCGACAATGGGGCCAATCTGGTTGCTGCCATAGACAGGGGAAACCTGACCCACATCCCCTGTCTTGCCCACGTGCTGAACCTGGTGGTGCAGAAGTTCCTGCGCACCTACCAGGGGATGGGCGAACTGCTGGAAACGGCAAGGAATGTTGTGCGTCACTTCCGGCGCTCGGCTGCAGCCTGTGCGAGCCTGGAAGACGTGCAAAAGGAGCTGGATCTGCCACGCCATCGGCTGATCATTGACGTTCCGACTCGCTGGAACTCCACCCTGGCGATGTTGGAGCGTCTGGTTGAACAGAGGCACGCTGTCAACCAGTACCTTGCCCTGGCCACTGTTTCCGCAGCTCGGAGAAGGGACAAGACCAGCAACATCCCGTCCATCGTCCCCGATGATGACTGGAGGCACATGCAGCAGGTGTGCTTTGTGCTGGCTCCCTTCCTGCAGGCCACAAACATGGTGAGCAGGGACCATGCTATGGTCTGCGAGTGGGTGCCCCTGGTTTCTCTGCTGAACAGGGCCCTCGATGGTTTGCTGGAACAGGGAGCGGCAGCCTTGGACCAGCAGGAGCGGCAACCAGCTGCGCAGTCCACCTCTGAGGGGGAGGAGGAGGAGGACTTGGTGGAGGTCCCTGACCTGGCTGCTGATGAGGGGGATCAGCACAGCGCAGCTGAGTTGGTGCGGGGGTGGAGAGAGGATGAGGCGGCAGAGGAGGAGGATGAGGACAGCACTGACGTCGATGTGCCAGCAGACGTGGCCCGCCTCTTCCCAATGGCAGCGCACATGCTGGCGTGCCTGCGCAGGGACCCCAGGGTGATCCAGATGAAGCAGAGGGAGGACATCTGGATCAGCATGATGTTGGACCCACGCCTCAAGGGGAAGTTGAGCCAGTTCCTGCCGCCTGCAGGAGGAGACCCAGCGCAACAAATAAGGAGCTTGCAGCAGGCCCTTGTTGAGCGCTTGGAGGAAGCCTTCCCCCAGCCTTCCACCCCCACTGTCCAGCAGCCAGCACAGAGGCAGCAGCAGGTGCCTGCATCCAGCAGCAGCAAGCGCCCCACAGACCTGCTGTCTCTCAGCCACGAGCTCTACAGGACTGTAGAGGCTCCGGCAGCAGTGACTAGAGAGGAGATGCATGCAGCAGCATCCTCCTCCGGTCACAGCCAGCGCCTGACCCGCATGGTGGCTGACTACATGGGGTCGTACAGCGGGCTTGACAGCGATGCCCCTGTTGATCCCATGGAGTATTGGGTCAAGCGCATGGAGATCTGGAGCGAGCTAGCGCAGTACGCCCTGGAAGTGCTGTCCTGCCCCCCTTCCAGCGTGCTGTCCGAGCGCTGCTTCAGTGCAGCTGGTGGCGTGGTCACCGAGAAACGCTCACGTCTGTCTCACAAGTCTGTGGACAGACTGACGTTTCTCAAGATGAACCAGGCGTGGGTGGAAGGCGAGTTCCTGGCCCCTGTTGTCGGCGAGATGGGGACATGAACTGGCTGCCGGAACCATCGTTAATGTGCCTTACCACCCTTTACCACCTCCTGGCTCCTGCTCACTAAGCCAGCCTGGTTCACTTTGACTATTACGTCGCCTGCAGCCACACATTTTACACCTACAGTGGGCTGCTGTGTACTGCCCTTCTGCTGTCTGTCTGTGTTTCCCACTGCCAGGGTACACAGAATGACCTTCTTCTGCTGCCACTCTGCCACCAGCTATTACGTCAAACAATAGCTATATTGGTTGCAAAACCGAAACCAAACAAACCATTAAAAAAAAAAAAGGTTTAATTTTTCTGAGGTGCCCGGGTTGAAAACTGTGTTGTTCCAGTTGTGTATTGGACACAATGTGGGCTGCACGACCGCTGTCTGGGACCTCCTGTTGTGTTTATTTACGGCCCTGGTATCACCGCTAGGTACCAGGGCTATTATGTCACGCTGCCTACCTGCTGCCACACTCACACTGCTCCTCCATACCTCCTCCTGCTGCTGCTGCTGCTGTCTGTCTGTGTTTCCCACTGCCAGGGTACACAGATGATTTACCTTCTGCTGCCACTCTGCCACCAGCTATTACGTCAAACAATAGCTGCTCGCCTACTCCTCCATTCCTCCTCCTGCTGCTGCTGTCTGTCTGTGTTTCCCACTGCCAGGGTACACAGAATTACCTTCTTCTGCTGCCACTCTGCCACCAGCTATTACGTCCAAAAATAGCTAAATTGGTTGTAAAACCAAAAACCAAAAAACCATAAAAAAAAAAAAAAAGGTTTAATTTTTCTGAGGTGCCCGGGTTGAAAACTGTGTTGTCCCAGTTGTGTATTGGACACAATGTGGGCTGCACGACCGCTGTCTGGGACCTCCTGTTGTGTTTATTTACGGCCCTGGTATCACCGCTAGGTACCAGGGCTATTATGTCACGCTGCCTACCTGCTGCCACACTCACACTACTCCTCCATTCCTCCTGCTGCTGCTGTCTGTCTGTGTTTCCCACTGCCAGGGTACACAGAATTACCTTCTGCTGCCACACTGCCACCAGCTATTACGTCAAACAATAGCTGCTCACATAATTACTCTCCTCCATTCCTCCTCCTGCTGCTGCTGCTGTCTGTCTGTGTTTCCCACCGCCAGGGTACACAGATTTACCGTCTGCTGCCACTCTGCCACCAGCTATTACGTCAAAAAATAGCTATATATCTGTGTAATTGGTTGTAAAACCAAAACTACAAAACCATTACAAAAAAAGGTTTAATTTTTCTGAGGTGCCCGGGTTGAAAACTGTGTTGTCCCAGTTGTGTATTGGACACAATGTGGGCTGCACGACCGCTGTCTGGGACCTCCTGTTGTGTTTATTTACAGCCATGGTATCACCGCTAGGTACCAGGGCTATTATGTCACGCTGCCTGCCTCATTGACTGCATGCTGCCACACACTCATCCTCCTCCTCCTGCTGCTAAATTTACCTCCTGCTGTCTGTGTGTTTCCACTGCCAGGGAGCACATACAATGGCGCTTCCAACATGCGTGCGCCACCAGCTATTTGTTGTTACGCTCAAAAATAGCTGCATTTCTTTAAAAAAAAAAAATGAAAAGAGAAATAAGTGACGAAGAAGACGATATAGAAGAAGATGAAGATGAAGAAGATGAAGAAGAAGAAGAAGAAGATGAAGAAGATGAATAAGAAGAAGAAGAAGAAGATGAAGAAGATGAAGAAGAAGATGAAGAAGATGAAGATGAAGAAGATGAAGAAGAAGATGAAGAAGATGAAGAAGAAGATGAAGAAGAAGAAGAAGAAGAAGAAGATGAAGAAGATGAAGAAGATGAAGAAGATGAAGAAGAAGATGAAGAAGATGAAGATGAAGAAGATGAAGAAGATGAAGAAGAAGATGAAGAAGATGAAGATGAAGAAGATGAAGAAGATGAAGATGAAGAAGATGAAGATGAAGAAGATGAAGAAGAAGAAGAAGATGAAGAAGAAGAAGAAGATATAGAAGAAGAAGAAGAAGATATAGAAGATAAAGAAGAAGAAGAAGAAGAAGTATATACAGTACTGAACAAAATTCTGGACACAACTTCTCTTTTCACCTTTTTTTTTTTTTAAAGGAACATCCCCACATAATCACTTGCTGTTGTCACTTGGAAAAAAATATGTTTCTTGCATCATTAACCCTCAAAACAAGTGTTGGGAAGCTATTTAAGGCCAATTCGAATAGTCAGCTCGAATAATGAGCTCGAATACCGACTCGAATAGTGAGCTCGAAGTCCGAGGTCGAATCGAATAGTAAAATTTATTCGACTCGAATATTCGACTGACCTCGAATAATTTACTATTCGAATTCGACCAAACTCGAATTTTAAAAAGGGGTATTTGAGCACCACTACCCCCCCCCCCCCACTGTCCCAGAGCAAATAAAAGAGATGACAGTAGCCAGCACATCTCGCTCACCAGGGGGCTTACAGAGGGGAGGGGAGAGAGTGACAGCAACACTGGTGGATGGGAAGGGACAGAGACAGCCGAGGCTGACATTGTCCAGGGATGAGTCCATCTACACACTGCTTCCCTGGCTGCTTCTTCCTATTGCACAGCTGTGTCACCTCCTCTCTGCCACTAGGGCTTATTTTCAGGGTAGGGCTTACATTTCCAGCCTGCTTGAAATCTGAGCTAGGTTTTACTTTCGGGGGAGGTTTTACTTTCAGGGAAACACGGTAGCAGCAGTCATTCACATAAAGTTAAAAAAAAATATTCCAATTTAAAGTGACAGTGTAAAATAATAAAATAAAGTGCTTTTTTATGAACTAATTAACCCTATACTTGGCCTTAAGATTTATAGACACCTGAAACGTCTGCTGTTTATAGCGATCGGATGCGATCACTATGGCGACAGCTCGGGGGAACCAATGCTGTATAGATGCATTGAAATGTTGTTGCCTAGCATTGCATCTATACAGCACTGGGGTCCCCATACTGTGCACCCTAGCGATCGCATGAAGTCGCTACAGATGCACAGGCTGGCGATAATGGTGTGCTACATGCCCGACTAGCGATGAAATATGGCATGTATGGTATAATTTCAATCTGGACAAGCCAAATAAAGTACTTTGAGGTGTTTTAAAGCTCTGGCACTTGTCATGCACAAGTTAGGAAGGTAAAAACATGAATTTTTTTTAAATTTTTTGTTTAAGTTTTATTTTTCTCAATACATTTCCTGTGAAATTAAAAACTTCAAAAAAATATTACCCTAAGAAAGCCTGGAATGTCCTAAAAAACAATATATGTATCACTTTGATGGCATAGGTAATAACAAGTTATTGCAGTATCAAAAGCGACACTGCAAATATGCCAACATTGTCAAGAACCTTAAGAGGTAAAAACCCCGGAACCTGAAGTGGTTTAGAAAATGATGTCATTTTACAGTTGTTTTTTTTGTCCCTACTTGACTAATGGTGGTAGGCGTAGTTAAAATAGTTTGCATGTATGTGATTTTATCTGCTCATTGATTGATGTGTTTAAGTGTTTTAAGTTTAATTCAATAAAATCTGTAATTTCTTTAGTATTTTACTGAGCTGGGAATAGTTTGTTATTCTATGAAATGGGCATTTAGATTGATTGCATTGTCTATTAAAAATACACCAAAACAGGGTTCACCAAAATAAAATGGTTTATCCCATTTAATCAATCAAAAGAGCATACAAAAATGTTTTAGAACAGAAGACTGAGCATCTGAGGAAGAGAGAGCAGCCCAAACCCTTGTGCCAGTCTTCCTGTACATTTTTTTGATTGAATAATTGTGATAGCTCCAGTTTTCAGTTTTTTTCACTGGTATATCTGGGTGTGGTGGTACAGGGGTGCTGCTTGGCCCAGGAGAATCAAGCAGGTGTGCACCCACAGCAGGTGAAGAAGATCATTTTGGTGCTCGCACTGCCCAGCACTGCGCCTGACCTGGGGGCTGCCATAGACATAACGTTGTTATGTTTATGTCGGCGCAAGGATAATTCAGTGATCCGATGATAGCTGGACCCCAAATTAAAACAAACAGTAATTAATGCCACCCTGAATTTCTGCGGCAGTAGGGTGAGCTGTCATTCGGCTCACCCTGCGCCAATAAGTTTGGGTGGCAAAACTCCTAGTATGCCACAGCAGGGTCCTCCCGTGCTGCCATTATTGCTCTGTCTGCTACTTATAGGGCTGCTGCTGCCTCCCCATCATTCATACACAGACCTCAGATCAGCGATAATGTGAACAGAGGGAAGAGCGGCACAGCAGAAGTGAGGTCATTGCTCATTTCCCGTATTTGAAGTGGGTCATAAGGTTACTGTGTACTGCATCACTTTGGGTCATTGCTGATCTGCAGGTCTGCGAGTGTTGTGGAAAGAGAGGTTGCAGGAGCCTAGAAATCCCCACTGAGCCCAATGTATGGGGATGGGGATGGGTGGAAGGACACCTTTGGCTACCTATTTATTTATTATTTATTTAAGTATTTATATACCGCCAACATATTACACAGCGATGTACAGAGTATATTGTCTTGTCGCTAATTGTTTCTAAGGTAGACTCACAATCTAGTCCCTACCATAGATATGTCGATGTATGTATTGTGTAGTGCATGTATCGTAGTCTAGGGTCAATTTAGGGGGAAGCCAATAAACTAATCTTTATGCTTTTGGGATGTGAGAGGAAACCAGAGTGCCTGGAGGAAACCCACACAGACACGGGGAGACCTGGCTTGGATTCAAACCAGTGACCCAGCGCTGCAAGGCGAAAACATTAACCACTACGCCACCATGCTACCTATCCTGGAAGTGACTATATATGCTGGGGGTTGCTACTTTGACTACCTACCTATACTGAAGGGCTACCTATAGGGGAGGGGGCATCATTGGCCACCCATTACAGGGGAAGGGCAGCACGGTGGCACAGTGGTTAGCGCTCTCACCTTGCAGCACTGGGTCCCTGGTTCAAATCCCAGCCAGGTAAACCATCTGCAAGGAGTTTGTATGTTCTCCTCGTGTCTGCATGGGTTTCCTACAGGCACTCTGGTTTCCTCCCACATCCCAAAAACATAGGCTTCCCCCTAAATTGGCCCTAGACTATGATACATGCACTACACAATATGTATGTATCATGTAGTGCATGTATCATAGTCTAGGGACTAACATGTGAGCCCCTCTGAGGGACAGTTAGTGACGAGACAATATACGTATATATATACATACACACACACACACGCACGCACGCACATATATATGTTTCTAATATAATATATAATTCCTAGCACAGGTACGATGGACACTTGTGTCCAATTGATTTAGCAGTAGCACCTTCTGTACCACGGTGCCAAGCACAGAGGGTGTAATTTCATCTGGAAAGCTGCACACTATAGTAACATAATACACATCATGTGGGTCAAGTGATGTTAGGAAGATTGCATTGCATATTTACATTCACAGCTATGGTACTGACACTGGGAGAAAACACATTTATATCAAAATAGTGCATTTAAAAATATTTAAAACATCACAAGTTTGGGTAACCAATAAAGCACTTAATACTCACCGAATTTTTGGTGTATAAGATGCTCTGGAATTTAAGACACGCCTAGGGCAAAAACCAGGAAATAACAATATACTAAACCTGGTGCGTCCATGTTCCAGGAGCGTCTTGTGGATGTTTCCCCCCAATTATTGTGTCCTTCAGTGTCAGGCATCCTATTAGGCCAATCAAAGTGCGGGGATTACGTCCTTTAAAGTGACTGGACCTGAAGGGGCAAAGGGCTGGATGAGTAGGGTGCCCGTTATTGGCACATAGTGGGTGTAAAGTTACTAGCACTTGCTGTGCTGCACTACAGCAGCATAGTGTGCGCTCCTGTCACTGGGGTTAATTACGCACGCTGCGCGGCCACTAGCACTTGTAGCATGCAGAATCTTCACATTAAGGCACGCTGAGGAAATAGCAGAGTAACAGGAGGCTTCTCATGCTATTTCTGTTAGTGAATCAACCCCCATCTGTGTCTATTATGATGATAAAAAAATAAATAAATAAACATATAACCATAACAGTAAACTCCATAGTGTTATCAGACCCATCATACATGCTCATGATATATTGACTATGTTCCCAGCTCTGCATTTTGACTCCTAGAACCAGTGGTGCTCATCTGGATTCCGGATATCCGAACTACCCAGATAATCCATACTTTTTCCACTATCCTATTCTGGCTTTCTTTGCAAATCTGAATAGCTCAAAAATTTGTATTGAAAAAATTGTATTCAAGATAAGAAAGTAGTGCAAAATACATCATACACAGTTATACACAACTGAGTCAAAGGTATACAGCAAATGCACAATGGTCACTCAGGGACAGAAACCCACAAGCTGCATCTACATAAAGCTATGATCACAATGAGTTATGCAGCATAAAAATGGAGAAGCATAAGATCAGACTGCCAAACTGCATCATCGCAGTAAAGTATGCAAAGAGTTCATCACTGAGTGAATAGTGGTGGAAAGTCCATTACCCTGACAGCGCCGTTTCGGACCTATAGTCCTTCATCAGAGGATGGTGTAAGAATGGCTTCCTGTGGCTGCTGCAGTACAATCCGGCTTCCAACATTGTTTAAATACACTTATCTAATCAGTGACACCCACACTGGACACTGGGGTTGGCCCTAATGATGCGAATTACGTCACACGGCTCACACGACGCCATCATGATGTCACTTCTGGTTCCGGCGGGCGCTGCTCAGAGCTGCCAGCCAGGAGGGGAAAGCGAGCCAACCCCTCAATGGCCGAACCATCTGCGCATTGCGGTGCTCGTCGGCCAGGCTGAGAAGAGCAACATAGTCTATAGCAAAAAGAGCAGCATATATCAGTGGGTCCAGGAGGCGGAATTTTCATTGCAGTGTCCAATTGAATCACTATGAAAAAGAATAAAAACACCAGGAATTAGTGAAGCAGCATAAATAGGAAAAAGGACCAAAATCCCTTGGTCAGAAAAACTGTTAAAACCACCAATGTATACATAAAGCAGAGAGCACAACACTAAATCAATGGAGAAAGGGGGTTAATCAGCATCTTCATTCATCCCCTGTGGTGAAATGCTGTTGAGCTTGTACATCCAGTATAGCTCACACTGGAGAAGTTTTTATTCTATGTTTCCTCCCCTGTAGGGGGGATGTACCACCTCTATCACCCTGTATCTCAAATGAGTGACATTATGACCTGCTGTCATAAAATGTCTTGCAACAGGCGAGTCAGCGTCACTGCAGCAAGTGTTGCTGCGTGCTCACTGATTCTTACATGTATCTCCCTTGTGGTCTGCCCCACATAGAGCTGACCACAAGGGCATAGAAGGCAGTATATCACATTTTTCGTAGAACAATTGGCAAAGTAATATAAAGAAATCCGTGCTCCCGTACGCGGGTGAGGAAACGACTCACCCCGGTGCACATAACTACATTGGGCACAATGTCCACATGGGAACATTCCTCACAGTTTAAGTAAATCGGAAAGCCAATTACCTTGTGTGACGGGTGGAGAGCTTTTACTCCTAGCGTGAACCAATGAGTCGCGAAGATTCCTCGACCGTCAGAATGCGCAGATCGGTTGTTCTCGAAAAATGTGAGAAAGGGAAGAGTCACTGCCCAAGACATGCCAGTGTTGTCTCACAATTCTTTGTGCCTGTAAAGAAAGTGGAGAATATGTAAAAACCATGGGGATGCGTGACTGTTCTCTCCTGAGATTGAACTGTAACAAAGAGGACCTATCATGGCTAGCTGCTCGTTACAAGGCCCTGTTAAGAGTGTCATGGTCATAAGGAATTGGCCATAGGGGAGCCCCTTCTTTATTCTCTGGGGGTGGTAGCTTTTGGCAGACAAGTATGTGTTTCTATCTGCTGGTTTCCTATAAGGGGCAGTATGCAGATTCCCCTCCCTTATCTGGACCAATACATCCAAGAAATGGACCTCTGTGGTACTGTACTCCAGACTGAAAGTAATGCTCGGGAAACAATGGTCCAAGTCATCTTTGAAGGAAATTATACTCGCTTCAGAGCCTGTCCAGATAAAGAAGATGTCATCTATGTACCTCAGCCAGCACAAAGACTGCACCATGTCATCTATGTACCTCAACCAGCACAAAGACTGCACCATGTCATCTATGTACCTCAGCCAGCACCATTTGCGAATGGTAAACGTAAACTTCCGCAAATGTTCATGAACAGGCGAATCTAGCGAACTGCCATAGACTTTAATGGGTAGGCAAATTTTAAAACCTACAAAGACTTTTTCTGGCCACAAAAGTGATGAAAAAGTTTTTTCAAGAGGTCTAACACCTGAACAGGGGCATGCCGGAGGGGGGTCCATGCCAAAAGTCCCACCAAAAGTTACGGAGCTGACGCAAAGTCATTTTTTAATCCCTGAAGGGCAGAAATCACATTATGTACAGCTCTGGGTGTCAGTGGGCTGTGGAGTGTCACAGACAGAGAAATGCAATATTACTATCAGAATACAGTGACATAATAATGCAGTGGATTGATTCTGTGCCTGCAACTTAATGAGGCAACAGCACAGAAGTAGTGCACACATAGCTCTGGGTGTCATTGGGCTGTGAAGTGTCACACACACAAAAAACACAGAAGACTGATGTGCTAGCCCTCAACAGGGCTGTGTAGGATGCTTTCACAACAAGTGAGGAACAAGAACACAGGCCTAGCTAATGCTTTCCCTACCTATCTGCAGCAAGTAGCCAGCCAACAAAGAACTGATCCAATATGGCCACCACAACTGCTTTTTGGGGGTCTGAGGGGGGGTGCTAGCTGATTGGCTGCCATGTGTCTGATGACTGAGAGGTAAGGGGTCAAAATTTAGGTCAATGATAATGTATAGGGGGTGAATCAAAAACGCTAAATGTTCGCCGCAAATGCAAACAGCGGATGTTCGCAGCATACTGCTCACCGGTTAGGAGAGACACTTAGCAGCACAGAGGTGTAGTGATTGGTGTTCTTGCCTTGCAGCACTTTCCCAGCCTAGATACATTGTCTGTATGTTCTCCACATGTTTGTATCTCTCGGAACACAGTTTTTCTCTCACATCCCAAAAATGATGGTAGGGAGAGTAAAATGTGACAATGGTAGGGATTAAATTGGGTGCTCTTCTGATGGGCAGTTAGTGACATGATTCTGTACACTGTAACAGTATTGATTATCTCAGCACATTGTTGCCTGTTCGGGGGCTCTATTAGTAAATGAGCAATCAGTCAGTGATGTCTTGGAAGCACCAAAATAGGAAAACATAAGATTCTCAGAGACTTAGAGAAAAGTAATATCCTTGCGGTTAGATGACATGGCCATGGGCCTCTACAGCTAACTGATACATTTGGGAAGGGAAGGCTAACTTATCTGGTCCAGTCACATATTTATTTATTGTATTTATTTATATTATTTGTAAAGCACCAACAGATTACGCAGCGCTGGAGTGATACTGATGTGCAAATCACCGGGAACCTCATGCCAGCCATGGTAGACAGGTTCCAGAATGCACAGTGCATTGTAGTGTGCTATGTATGGGCTTTCTACCTGCAGAGTAGTCAGAGGACCAATGACTAAAGCCTTGTGGACATCTAGACTGAACATGGTGGCCTGTTCTGATTTTTTTTAGATTATGTGAATGGTTGTGTGTGAGTTTGTTGTTTTTTTCTTTCTGTAGAATTTTCAAGTATGTAAAAGATACACCTCAAATTAAAGCTGCCATTTTCTCCTTTAAGGAATGTCCGTGTCTATTCTGCTGCTCTTTCTGGCTTCAGACATTCAGCATATGTTTAGTGTGCTCAACTTTTAGTCAGAACACCTGATCTCTTGTGGCATTAATCATTAACGGCAGAAAACCAAAAATACAACCACACAAGTATTGTTTAAAGAGAAATATGTCCGCTTCCATATCTCTATCCATACAATGTCATTTTAAAGTGGACATGAACTCTTTCACAGGACAGAAGGAAAACATGGAGAAATGCACCCTGCATGTATGTAGAGAGTTTAGCCTGACTAATTCTCCCTCATCTGTGACTAATCAACTGTAATTTGATCTCTCAGCGGTGTCAGCTGGATGCCGTGACAAGCTAATTTGCAGCTAATTTGTAAACACAGGATGCTAACCCTATGTCTCCTTTCATGAAAGCAGGAAGTAGGCACACTGCAGATTTATTGCAGAATTTGTATCAGCTGTAACACAGAAATGTTTTTTTAAAGGTTATTATGCTGTTTCTTATCTTTTAGAGCAGAGAGCAAGTTTTGAGTTCAGGCAACGCTAATGGATCTGCTGCAGACAGTTTTGTGTCAGATCTCACAAGGCACCTTTAGGGGTCTTTTTGACCCCATACCTACATAGGTTTGCAGGCCTGGATTTACCTCACAGAAGCCTATAGGCACAGATGTCCTGGCACCTTAGATTTCCCCCTCCATGAACCTACAAACCCTCGCCCAACTGCAGCGCAAGTGTGCTGGCTGGCCCAGCTGTCACTTCCCTCTTACTTCCCTTGCCTGTCATAGATAACAACAGGTGCCCCTAAGTATTAAGTAACCAGAAGTACCTTCAGTGTAAAGTAGCTAGAGGTGCCCCCAAGTATTAGGTAGCTAGAGGAGCCTCTGCATGGAGGGAGATTTAATCAGTGGAATGTAGAGAGCTGGGTGAGTAAACTCTCATTTACACTCTCAAGTCTCATCGGGACTCTGCATAGGGAAGGAAGGAGGCAAGTGCTCTGGAGGTGAGGGAACCACCTTTCCATCATCAGCCACCAATAGGCACATGCCTACAGTGCCTTATGTTATAGCCGGCCCTGTAGTTTTTGTATGATTAGGGGAACTTAAACATATTGGGAAAGTTAGTATGAGTGTTTTTGTTGCTTAATATTTTATATTGTTTTGGATATTCTGTGATAACAACTGAAAATAAATACCTAGTGTTACGGCAAATGACATTGTAGTTGTGTCCACGTCAGTCTGATTCTAATGATCAAGTGTGCCAAGAGCAGGAGTATTTTTCTAAGATCAACTTGAATGAAGGAGAAATAATTATTGTAGACACATTTAGGGGTCTTTTGACCACATATCTACATAGGCAAACATTTTGGTAGGACAAGGGAACTTAAAAATATTAGAAAGGTTAGTATGATTGTTTCATATTTCATATTATTTTGGATGTTCTGTGATAACAACTAAAATGAATACCTAGTGTTAAGGGTGGGTTCTTTGTGGAAGACAAAAAGGACACAGAGAGACCGGGAGCCCGATCTAGTGTATTATCAACAAAACACCAGAGTATATATGTACGTGAGACGAAATATACTCACAAGGTTTAGGTTGCTATATATATGCAACCACTTGTGATCGCGTGTGAGGAAGTACCGTCCTCACTCGGCCTTGCTTCTAGTAGTGTGGTAGGTCGCGGCTCCTCATAGGAAAAATGTGCCCCTGGAAACTGCCTTCCAGGAATGCACGCCCCTAGGCAGGGGTAGGATGAACTGGGAGAAGGGTAGGAGGCGCCCGTGGACTTATAACTGTTACTTCAATAATGATTAGAATAAGGTATTTAATTTTCCTACCTTATATCAGTAGATACGCACAATAGTAGTAGTAATTTCTCAAGCTTTATTTGGGCACAATTGACAACGCGTTTCGCGGCCACGCCGCTTCCTCAGGTCTATAGGTGTGCCTTAGAATACAATATGGCCACAGTCAGGACAAACATACAATTAAAACCTAGTACAATACGTTTTAGAATATTGGTATAATACAATATTAGTATTGAAAGATATATAACATGATGTGAACATAATAATGTAACCAATAGTGTATGGTTCCATACACAAGTCCTCAATAAAAACAATCATATGAATTTAAAAACATGGCATGTATCACAGGAGTACATGGAATACATAGAGGCACCGGTGGGCCCCTGGGATGTGCCCGGATGTGCACAGGGTTATGTGGTGCCGCTCGTGCAAGACAACATATGCACTTATATATACATTATGGTCAGAGCCTCTGAAATGACTTGTCAGGCCCCCCCCCGTGTATATATGCAAAATAGGATAATGACTTGTGGTTATCCTGGGGAAGGGATATGAGCACGGGGGGAAACTTAAAAAGTAACCCCCCAGAAAGAGAGGATGTCATTTAGCTAGGGCGGGGAGGGAGAGGGCATGTGGCCCGATATGTGGGAGGCACATTTTATCTGCATATGTTTACACCAAACCCCAAGTATAAGGAGCTTACCTACAGTGTCCACACTTATGTCCTGGGCGCCATATAGTGCTGCTCGTGCGGCGGCGCCAGTAATATAGAGGAAACCGCGCGTCCTGTGGGAGTCTCCATGAGGTCACCCGGGGGCGTGGCCAGGGGCTGGGTGCGTTGGATCGCAAAGATGCGCCCAGTCCGGGGAAACCCAGGCGACGTCATGGGAGGCGTGGCAGAAGGTGGAGGCGTCCGGGGAGGGGGGCGTGGCGTACGGCCGTACGCGTCACGTCCTGGGGAAGGAATATGCCGGGTGGCGCAGTGCCAATTCCGCGTATACGTGGTGGGCGTGATGTGTACGCCCGCACAACACGCCCAGGGGAGGGGCCGTTCGGGCGCAACGGCCGTGCTGTAGAGCACGATGTGTGTGCCAGCGGCCATATTGGAGAAGACCAAAGGGGGAATCCATTTTGGGAGAGGGCCAGGACGTGCAAAAGAGCACGGATAGATGTCCGGGGGCGTAATAAGGAAGGCATATGGGGGCGGCCATAATAGGGAAGGACTTAATCGTGCAGTGAAGCATGAGGGATGGTTCCGGGGCCATTTTTGTGGAGGCACGTAGTGGCAGTCCTGTGTAAACATAGAAAAAAGGCATATTATACAGGCCGATAACACTGCCATGAGTTGTGACAAATAAAATGAAGCACTAAAAGTAACAGGGCAACTGAAATGACTATAAAATGAATATAAAAAAATGAATATAAAGGGATTAAAATTAAAGTTGCTAGAGTCAACGCTCCAGGTTATTTCAGACCCCAAAAAAATGCCTTGGTGCATTTATAAAATACAGGTTAAAACATAGTGCAGTATTCAATCAAATAGTAATAGCAACCGGACTAACACAGTTTTTTATATAATTACAGAATACATGTACATGGTGAAATTGCTTTCCTTATTTTTCAAACAGCAATCGACTGTGTATCTTATCTGAGCATACTACGTATAGGTATATGTTGAACACCGGATCGACATATGTCCATTTGAGCTTGGATTAATGAATCCTAGGTGGAGTGATGACAAGGAGGGTGCAATGTGGTACTGTCCTGTTCCTACATGGGAAGATAGGTTTCGGGTTCCTGCTATTCAAGGGGACAAGGCTGGAGGGGGGGACAGGCCAGTGGATAAAGGATCAGGACTGAGGGAAGTGGGTCCCATGGACAGGGAACGGGAGAGGGGAGGAATAGGAGCAAGGGGGGGGGGGAGGAAGGGGGGGAAAGGAGGGAAGGGGGGGAGGAAAAGGGGGGAGGAGGAAAGGTGCAGGAAAAGTAGGGGGGGGGGAGGGGAGGAGGGGGAAGGAACAAGGGGGGGGGTAGGAGACAAGGGAAGTGGATGGAAGCCTATGGTTAACTTTTAGGTCATGTTAGAGAACTAAGAGGGCTCTGATTAACTTTTCAGTCACACTAAGGAATTAGGAGGGCTATGGTCCCATTACATATTATGCTCCAAACATATGTTCAGACCCTCGGGCTGTAGGGTATTTAACCGAAAGACCCAGTACATCTCTCTTCTCCTGAGCCTCCCATGTCTATCATGGGTGTCGCTCGGAATATGTTCAATGGGACAAATGTTGGTCCTATCTACTTTCTGTCCATGTTGAGTTCTGTAGTGTCTTGAGAGGCCGTGCTTCATATACCCGTTCTCGATATTCCGCCTGTGTTGACCCCATCTCGTCCCTTGTCTCCTACCCCCCCCCCTTGTTCCTTCCCCCCTCCTCCCTTTCCCCTCCCCCCCCCCTACTTTTCCTGCACCTTTCCTCCTCCCCCCTTTTCCTCCCCCCTTCCCTCCTTTCCCCCCTTCCTCCCCCCCCCCCCCCTTGCTCCTATTCCTCCCCTCTCCCGTTCCCTGTCCATGGGACCCACTTCCCTCAGTCCTGATCCTTTATCCACTGGCCTGTCCCCCCCTCCAGCCTTGTCCCCTTGAATAGCAGGAACCCGAAACCTATCTTCCCATGTAGGAACAGGACAGTACCACATTGCACCCTCCTTGTCATCACTCCACCTAGGATTCATTAATCCAAGCTCAAATGGACATATGTCGATCCGGTGTTCAACATATACCTATACGTAGTATGCTCAGATAAGATACACAGTCGATTGCTGTTTGAAAAATAAGGAAAGCAATTTCACCATGTACATGTATTCTGTAATTATATAAAAAACTGTGTTAGTCCGGTTGCTATTACTATTTGATTGAATACTGCACTATGTTTTAACCTGTATTTTATAAATGCACCAAGGCATTTTTTGGGGTCTGAAATAACCTGGAGCGTTGACTCTAGCAACTTTAATTTTAATCCCTTTATATTCATTTTTTTATATTCATTTTATAGTCATTTCAGTTGCCCTGTTACTTTTAGTGCTTCATTTTATTTGTCACAACTCATGGCAGTGTTATCGGCCTGTATAATATGCCTTTTTTCTATGTTTACACAGGACTGCCACTACGTGCCTCCACAAAAATGGCCCCGGAACCATCCCTCGTGCTTCACTGCACGATTAAGTCCTTCCCTATTATGGCCGCCCCCATATGCCTTCCTTATTACGCCCCCGGACATCTATCCGTGCTCTTTTGCACGTCCTGGCCCTCTCCCAAAATGGATTCCCCCTTTGGTCTTCTCCAATATGGCCGCTGGCACACACATCGTGCTCTACAGCACGGCCGTGCGCCCGAACGGCCCCTCCCCTGGGCGTGTTGTGCGGGCGTACACATCACGCCCACCACGTATACGCGGAATTGGCACTGCGCCACCCGGCATATTCCTTCCCCAGGACGTGACGCGTACGGCCGTACGCCACGCCCCCTCCCCGGACGCCTCCACCCTCTGCCACGCCTCCCATGACGTCGCCTGGGTTTCCCCGGACTGGGCGCATCTTTGCGATTCCAACGCACCCAGCCCCTGGCCACGCCCCCGGGTGACCTACCTCATGGAGACTCCCACGGGACGCGCGGTTTCCTCTATATTACTGGCGCCGCCGCACGAGCAGCACTATATGGCGCCCAGGACATAAGTGTGGACACTGTAGGTAAGCTCCTTATACTTTGGGTTTGGTGTAAACATATGCAGATAAAATGTGCCTCCCACATATCGGGCCACATGCCCTCTCCCTCCCCGCCCTAGCTAAATGACATCCTCTCTTTCTGGGGGGTTACTTTTTAAGTTTCCCCCCGTGCTCATATCCCTTCCCCAGGATAACCACAAGTCATTATCCTATTTTGCATATATACACGGGGGGGGGGCCTGACAAGTCATTTCAGAGGCTCTGACCATAATGTATATATAAGTGCATATGTTGTCTTGCACGAGCGGCACCACATAACCCTGTGCACATCCGGGCACATCCCAGGGGCCCACCGGTGCCTCTATGTATTCCATGTACTCCTGTGATACATGCCATGTTTTTAAATTCATATGATTGTTTTTATTGAGGACTTGTGTATGGAACCATACACTATTGGTTACATTATTATGTTCACATCATGTTATATATCTTTCAATACTAATATTGTATTATACCAATATTCTAAAACGTATTGTACTAGGTTTTAATTGTATGTTTGTCCTGACTGTGGCCATATTGTATTCTAAGGCACACCTATAGACCTGAGGAAGCGGCGTGGCCGCGAAACGCGTTGTCAATTGTGCCCAAATAAAGCTTGAGAAATTACTACTACTATTGTGCGTATCTACTGATATAAGGTAGGAAAATTAAATACCTTATTCTAATCATTATTGAAGTAACAGTTATAAGTCCACGGGCGCCTCCTACCCTTCTCCCAGACCTAGTGTTAAGGCACATGTAATTAAATGCAAATTCCACTGTTGTTAAAAGCAAACATATAAATAAATAGATATTTGCAATAAACACAGATCACTCCTGCACAAATCATTTTGCAATTTTATTTTAACAATTTTTTTTAGAGCCATCAACGACCATAAGCTGAAAATATTCTTTAGTGGAGCCTCAGCTGCAATACGTTCTGAACTCTATTTAAGAAGCTGTTATGATTAAACCCTCCAAAAAATTCCCTTCTTGCCACAAGTGCAATTAGCAAAAGTTTTTTTAACACATAAAAACAAAAGCAATTAAGCTGAAACAATGCCTGCCTTTACTATATGGAGATAACCTGAAAACAGTTTTTCCTCAACAAACTTAGAATGTGTCACATTAATCTATACAATACTCAGAGACAATCCGAAAATATTTAGTTTTCCTCAACAAAAGTTGAATTGCCCTTGTCATCTCCAGAGAAAGCCAAAAGTCTTCTGTGCAAACTATACTCATCAAGAGGGATATGTGTGATGCTTTAGCACTACAGTAATGATTATAAAGCAATAAACGACACTGCAGAATATAGATGAATATGAATAACCAATAGAAAAACTATCTGCCTTTTCAAGATGCAAAAAAGCTAGGTACACACATGAGATAAAAGTATTTGGAAAATGAAAGATCAAAGGCTAATTTTACCACCTCCATGTAGCAGGAGAGCCATACCTAAACAGTCTATTCTTCAGCTGGGTACACCGTTCAGATAACAATCTGAGAAATTAATCTAACACATAGGTTTGAAAGTTTGAAAGGCTGATCATTCTAAAGATTTCTCTTTACTATTCTGATACTAGGTACACATTATACAATTTTCTGTTTACCTGCCTGATAGATTTTTTTTCCAACATGTCCGATCATAATTTTGATCGATTTTCCAATTGATTTCAAAAGAAGTGAATGGAAATCAATCAGAAAATCGATCCAAATTAAGATCAGACATGTTGGAAAAAAATTGATCTGGCAGGTAAATCTAACAGAAAATTGTATCATGTGTACCTAGCATAAGATTCCATTTACTTCCTTTCTCGTACACACCTTATTTAATGGACAGTAATCTGCAGATCAGATCTGAAAGATTGAGAGATAAGTATCTTTCATCTGGTACTGAACATATTTTTCTGCATGGGGAGAGCATTGAAACTGTCCATCCTCTACTGACCTATTCATTGTATTCATCTATTGTTATGTTAGTGATCTCCAGCTTAGATCATTCCTTCAATATGTCTTTTGTTTATACTGTGGAATGTTAATGAAGTTAGCACCTTGCTGGGTGGGTGTTAGTCTCAGTAAAGAGGCCTGGACACAGTCTTTTCATAGGTCTGTAAATAGACCTTTTGTTGTTAACAATAAGACATTTTTAGCCAATCCCAAACCACTTCTTGTTATTAAATGGAGGAGAAGTGAACATAAAATGGGTCAGACCTCAGTCAGGCACAAGGATCACAGAGAGATCACAGGAATAAGGGGACCCAATACTACTTTCTACCAGGTAACTATAAACATACTGATTTTCTCATCTGTAATATTGATCTAAATACATTGTAGTTAGGATTGTATTGTTATTTTGCTTTCTTTAACCATTTCCGGACCGCAGTGATAGAGATCTACGCCCTGTTTTGATGGGCTCCTGGCTGGCAAGGCGTAGATCTCTATCACCGGCGCCGCCGCTCCCCGCCGCGATCGCGCGCACCGAACCGGCTGCACTTAGCTGTCTTATGACAGCTAAGGCTTCCGGGTATCGGCAGGAGCCGTCACTGATTGGCTCCCTGCCGTGTGATCGCTGTGAGCCAATCACAGCGATCACCCTCCGAAAGGCAACATAGTTGCCGTTCCGCCTCCCTCTCCGCCTCCCTCTCCCTGTCACTGTGGATCTTGTGTGACAGGGAGAGACGCACAGCCTGCAGCCGTGACAGGCTGTGCGATTTTAGTGTAAAAATAAACTTTTTTCCAGCTCTCCCCCCCCCCATGTATCCCTTGATCCCCTCCCAACCACCTATATATAGATCTATATATATATATATATAGATCTATATATATATATATATATATATATATAGATCTATATATATATATATATAGATCTATATATATATAGATCTATATATATAGATCTATATATATATATAGATCTATATATATATAGATCTATATATATAGATCTATATATATATAGATCTATATATATAGATCTATATATATATATAGATCTATATATATATAGATCTATATATATAGATCTATATATATATAGATCTATATATATATAGATCTATATATATATATAGATCTATATATATATATAGATCTATATATATATATAGATCTATATATATATATATATAGATCTATATATATAAATAGATCTATATATATATATATAGATCTATATATATATAGATCTATATATATATAGATCTATATATATATAGATCGATATATATATAGATCTATATATATATATATATATATATATATATATATATATATATATATATATATAGATCTATATATATATTACTGGATTGTGATTTTAACCACTTGCCGGCCGCCCCTACCTAGGGGCGGCGGCAAAGTGGAGCCCGCAACGACCGCGCAATACGCCGATCGGCGGCGGCTCGTTGCGGACTAGCTGCCGGGGATCGCACGCTGGATGTGCCCACCCGCGACGTCAACCCGCCAGCCAATTAGCAGCGGCGGCGGGTTGTTAACCCCCGATCTTCCGCATGTAAAGCGGATAATACGCTTTGTAATGTATACAAAGCGTATTATACAGGCTGCCTCCTGCCCTGGTGGTCCCAGTGATTGAGGGACCACCAGGGCAGGTTGCAGCCCTCCTAGTAAGTACCCAAGCACACTGATCCTGCCCCCTGATCGCCCACTGCACCCATCAGACCCCCCCTGCCCACCCCTGGGACACCTGTTTGCACCCAATCACCCCCCTAATCACCCATTAATCACTCCCTGTCACTATCTCAACGCTATTTTTTAGATTAGGTCCTAAACTGCCCCCTGGGGGCTCCTGAACACACCCCCCCACACCCTTAGATCCTCCCTAGACCCTCCCCCCTGTGTACTGTATACATCTATTCTTCCCTATAATCACCCACTGATCACCTGTCAATCACCCATCAATCACCCCCTGTCACCACCTGTCACTGCCACCCATCAGATCAGACCCTAACCTGCCTTTTGTGGGCACCTGATCACCCACCCACACCCTCAGATTGCGTGCAGACCCACCCTCAGATCACCTCTGAAAGTGCATTGTTTACATCTGTTCTCCCCTCTAATCATCCACTGATCACCCATCAATCACCCCGTCACCACCTGTCACTGCTACCCATCAGATCAGACACTAATCTGCCCCTTGCGGGCACCCAATCACCTGCCCACACCCTAAATTAGCCCCCCAGACCCCCTCTGATCAACTCGCCAGTGCATTGCTTGCATATATTCTCCTCTGTAATCACCTACTGATCACCTATCAACCACCCCGTCACCCCCTGTCACCACCTGTCACTGCTACCCATCAGATCAGGCCCTAATATGCCCCCTGCGGGCTTCTGATCACCCGGCCAAACCCTCACCCGCCCCACCGCAGTGACAGAAATTTTTTTTCTGATCACTGCTGGTACGACTTAATTGCCATGTCCAGGTCATGATTTGAGAACATTCCTGCACTTCAGTGCCAATACAACCTGTCATCTAAGAAGCCACCCTGCTTATGACCGGTTCCACAAAATTCGGCCCCTCATAGACCACCTGTCATCAAAATTTGCAGATTCTTATACCCCTGAACAGTCATTTTGAGGCATTTGGTTTCCAGACTACTCCTCGTGGTTTTGGGCCCCTAAAATGCCAGGGCAGTATAGGAACCCCACAAGTGACCCCATTTTAGAAAGAAGATACCCCAAGGTATTCCGTTAGGTGTATGACGAGTTCATAGAAGATTTTATTTTTTGTCAAAAGTTAGCGGAAATTGATTTGTATTGTTTTTTTTCACAAAGTGTCATTTTCCACTAACTTGTGACAAAAAATAAAATCTTCTATGAACTCACCATACACCTAACGGAATACCTTGGGGTGTCTTCTTTCTAAAATGGGGTCACTTGTGGGGTTTCTATACTGCCCTGGCATTTTAGGGGCCCTAAACCGTGAGGAGTAGTCTAGAAACCAAATGCCTCAAAATTACCTGTGAATAGGACGTTGGGCCCCATAGCGCACCTAGGCTGCAAAAAAGTGTCACACATGTGATATCGCCGTACTCAGGAGAAGTAGTATAATGTGTTTTGGGGTGTATTTTTACACATACCCATGCTGGGTGGGAGAAATCTCTCTGTAAAGGGACAATTGTGTGTAAAAAAAATCAAAACATTTTAATTTACAGAGATATTTCTCCCACCCAGCATGGGTATGTGTAAAAATACACCCCAAAACACATTATACTACTTCTCCTGAGTACGGCGATACCACATGTGTGACACTTTTTTGCAACCTAGGTGCGCTAAGAGGCCCAACGTCCTATGAGTACCTTTAGAATTTCACAGGTCATTTTGAGGCATTTGGTTTCTAGACTACTCCTCACGGTTTAGGGCCCCTAAAATGCCAGGGCATTATAGGAACCCCACAAGTGACCCCATTTTAGAAAAAAGACACCCCAAGGTATTCAATTAGGTGTATGGGGAATTCATAGAAGATTTTATTTTTTGTCACAAGTTAGTGGAAAATGACACTTTGTGAAAAAAACAATAAAAATCAATTTCCGCTAACTTGTGAAAAAAAAAATGAAATCTTCTATGAACTCCCCATACTACTAACGGAATACCTTGGGGTGTCTTCTTTCTAAAATGGGGTCACTTGTAGGGTTCCTATACTGTCCTGGCATTTTAGGGGCCCTAAACCGTGAGGAGTAGTCTAGAAAATAAATGCCTCAAAATGACCTGTGAAATCCTAAAGGTACTCATAGGACTTTGGGCCCCTTAGCGCAGTTAGGGTGCAAAAAAGTGTCACACATGTGGTATCGCCGTACTCAGGAGAAGTAGTATAATGTGTTTTGGGGTGTATTTTTACACATACCCATGCTGGGTGGGAGAAATATCTCTGTAAATGGACAATTGTGTGTAAAAAAATCAAAAGAAATCTCATTTACAGAGATATTTCTCCCACCCATCATGGGTATGTGTAAAAATACACCCCAAAACACATTATACTATTTCTCCTGAGTAAGGCGATACCACATGTGTGACATTTCTTTTGCAGCCTAGGTGCGCTAAGGGGCCCAAAGTCCTATGAGCACCTTTAGGCTTTACAGGGGTGCTTACAATTTAGCACCCCCCAAAATGCAAGGACAATAAACACACCCCACAAATGACCCCATTTTGGAAACTAGACACTTCAAGGTATTCAGAGAGGGGCATGGTGAGTCCGTGGCAGATTTCATTTTTTTTTGTCACCAGATAGCAGAAATGGAAACTTTTTTTATTTATTTTTTTTGTCACAAAGTGTCATTTTCCGCTAACTTGTGACAAAAGATAAAATCTTCTATGAACTCACCATGCCTCTTAGTGAATACTTTGGGGTGTCTTCTTTCCAAAATGGTGTCATTTGGGGGGTATTTATACTATCCTGGAATTCTAGCACCTCATGAAACCTGACAGGTGCTCAGAAATGAGAGAGATGCTTCAAAATGGGAAAATTCAATTTTTGCACCATAGTTTGTAAACGCTATAACTTTTACCCAAACCAATAAATATACACTGAATGGGTTTTTTTTTAATCAAAAACATGTTTGTCCACATTTTTCGCGCTGCATGTATACAGAAATTTTACTTTATTTGAAAAATGTCAGCACAGAAAGTTAAAAAAATCATTTTTTTGCCAAAATTCATGTCTTTTTTGATGAATAGAATAAAAAGTAAAAATCGCAGCACCAATCAAATAGCACCAAAAGAAAGCTGTATTAGTGGCAAGAAAAGGAGGTAAAATTCATTTAGATGGTAGCTTGTATGACTGAGCAATAAACCATTTAAGCTGCAGTGGTCTGAATGGAAAAAAGGCTCTGGTCCTTAAGGGTGAAAAGACTGCGGTCCTTAAGTGGTTAAATTATCAATCATGTTAATAAGTTTGATATAATACAGAAATGGCTTTTGTATGTGTGACTCATAACTGGATGACACACGTCTGATTTTATATTGTACAAAAGTAAACCTGTTAGAGGGGAAACACTGACGCTGCCAGTGTTAGGCCTGGGCTATACAGAAAATATTTTTTTGCTTGTGATCAAGAGATTTAACTTCTTGCTGAAAGTGGCTCTTTGTGTCAACTTTGTTTAGTATTTATAAAGTTAATTGCAAATAAAATTGTCCATAAAGAGTATATATGAAATCACAAGGGTAAAAAATAAGTTACTACAGATGAACAAATGTTCACGTAAATTTTCAGATGTAGCGCTATCATGATAAGGTGATGTAACATTATAAAAGAGAGGTATAACAATCTGAAAGTTTTGAGGAGAGTGCATTATGCATATATTTAAAAGAAGTGTGTGTTTATTTGGGTGCCGTTATTTCGAATATCAGCCATGATACTGTAATATTATCTAAGCGTCAGTAATTTGTGTGCCACTATTGCCATCACTTAATCACCTCTAACACAACCCAATATTAAATTAACCCGTACCTCTTAACACTGTCTTATCTAACCTTTTACTAACCTCTCTCAAAACACTAACCTTCCTATAACTAAGCCTAAATGTAACATTCAGCCACATCCCCTAACATTAACCCTGCTGTAAGTGAGCCTAATAATACTAATCTCTTAGCCAAGCTTATCAATCAGTAATCCTACATGGCAGCCAATAACAGTACTCAGCTATATTTTATCAATAACCGTATTGGCTATACCTGCACTGCACTCAATCTGGAGTTTGGCGATATAAAAACCCAGCACTGATGTTGCACTCCTATGCCAATATGCATGCTATGCAAACAGTCAGAGATGAGCTGCCCAATGTAATTGCTTGGCCCACCATAGTCACACATGTACACTGTGGTTTATAGCAGCACCAAATTTCCCAAATCGTCTGTGCGCTCAAATTAACTGCTTAGGTGCACTTCTTTTCAGGGAGTGCTTTTAAAAATGAAGGAAATCTTGAGAATCCCCCTTGAGGACTTGAACAAGCCTATAGCCTGTTGGTAAAAGGCTCCCAGCTGTCAGATAATAATCCCTAAAGTAAGCAACAACTTCATAGGAATATTTATTTTTAAAGTGCCAACATATTCTGTGGCACTGTACAAAGTAGGAAAACAAACAAGGGATACATAATGATACAGACAATGATATACATCAAATATAGACACTGGTATAAAGTACAGAACTGGTGATTACAATGGCAGATGTAACATGATTACAATAGCAGATGTAACATGAAGAATACAATGTATAGCAGAGTGCAAGCTATTAAATGAATAACATTCCAATACACAAAAGGGTTATACAATTGTAACTGATATACATGTATACTTATTTTAAATGTCACCTTTTTTCTACTAGTGTACCCAAGCTACATATATCTTTTTTTCTGTATATAGAATTGTGATGCATCCACTGATGCTATGTGGTAACTTTCCAAATATACTATTACAATAATGAAAGTTTTAGTCATAATCTTTGTATTTTGTTTCTTTATCTTTACAATGTTAGAATTGTTTTTTTTTCTCTGGACAGGAATTATAAATGTGTCTTCTATGTCTGTTGTGTTGATGGCTTAAAGAGACACTTAAGCCCGAAAAAAAAAATGAGTTTTACTCACCAGGGGCTTCCACCAGCCTCCTGCAGCAGTCCTGTGCCCTCACAGCCACTCACTAATCCTCTGGTCCCCCGCTGCCAGCTAGTTTTGTTTTTGCCGACAGGCCCTTCAGGACTGGCCACACGTAGCTTTTTCCGCATTTCCAACTGTAATTAGCGCTATTGCGGGCCGCAATGCGTACAAAATTTACGCACGGATAGATATGCGGCAACGCGTATTTTTGTGCGTGTTGCGGCCCGCAATAGCGCTAATTACAGTTGGGAATGCGGAAAAAGCTACGCGTGGCCAGTCCTGACGGGCCTATCGGCAAAAACGAAACTAGCTGGCAGCGGGGGACCAGAGGATTAGTGAGTGGCTGCGAGGGCACAGGACTGCTGCAGGGGGGCTGGTAGAAGCCCCAGGTGAGTAAAACTCATTTTTTTTTCTGGCTTAAGGTTCACTTTAAGGCAAAATTGTTCCTTTATGCACACATCTAAATAGTTTTTCGCTTTTACTGTGTAATGGTTATCTTATTAGGATATATTGTATCTGTTCTTGTATTCTGGCTGTGAAGATGTTTCTCTTTAACTTAAAAGAAACCATGTCCAAGGATTGAAATTCATCCCAATCAGTGGCTGATACCCCCTTTCCCATGAGAAATCTTTATCTTTTCTCAAACGGCTCATCAGCGGGCTCTGTATGGCTGACATTGTGTTGAAACCCCTCTCATAGTGTGATGTCAGGACCATGGTACTGACATCACACTGTGGGAGCCTTGTTGCATTGTGGGAAATAACAGCTGTTTCTAACTGCCAAAAAATGCAAGCAACATCTCCTTCCACTGACATCACCTGCCAGCAGTAAAAATGTCACCATATGATAAATGTCAGAATGTAAATCAGGGAGAGGAAAGATTTTGCAATTGGCAAACACTGACTAAATTATTTATACATAATTATTGTAAAAAAATAAGCACTTTTGTTCATTATGTTATTTTCACTGGAGTTCCTCTTTAAAGAACCACTATCGCGAAAAAAGTAGGCAGTTAAAATCTGACAGACCCGACAGGTTTTGGGCCAGTCCATCTCCTCCTGGGGATGCTCAGGATTTACTTTGTTTTTAACAGCATTTCCTGAACAGCAGTTGCAAAGTCTAACTGACAAAATAGTGTGCAAGTGAGTAGGGAGGCTGGCTGGTATCTAACGATTTTGGCAGTTGAACTGCTGTTCAGGAAATGCTGCTGAAAACAAAGAAAACCCTTAGAATCCCCCATGAGGAGATGGACTGTCCCAAAACCTGTCAGTTTTGTCAGATGTTAACTACCTACTTTTTTCGTGATAGTGGTCCTTTAAGTGATGAGGCAATTGTGGGATGTCTCATGCAGCAGCTGTGATTTCTAAGGAACATTAAAATGAGTTATTTCTGAATATAATATCAGCATGGGCAATAGGTGTGTTTATTTTGAGCAAATTCTTCAAATTGTATTTTTCTGAGATGACAATTTTTCTGTGTAACTTTCGTTAATGATGATCTAATGAGAAACAAAAAGCATTATAAGCTGCCCCATGCTAATTTCAAGTGCCTGACATGATTATTCTATGAAGTATAGTTTTGTAGAATATATATACATATATCTTACTATACTATCAGAACTTTTTGTAATATAGTAAAAATAACATATAATTATTTAATTTCAGGTGTGATAAAAAGCTGAATTCCTGCTCTACTCCTAAAAAGTATCTGAAAACAAAGTGTATCTCCAGCAGCCCATGATGAGTCACAGAGGAGACAAGCCGCATCACTGCTCAGAGTGTGGGAAAAGCTTCACTCGTCCATCAAATCTTATTAGACACCAGAGGAGTCACACTGGGGAGAAGCCATTTTCTTGTCCTGAATGTGAGAAATGTTTTACTGTGAAATCAAACTTGAAAGATCATCAGAGGATTCATACTGGAGAGAAACCTTTTTCCTGCTCTGAATGTCAGAAATGCTTTACCCTGAAATCACACCTCACAGCACACCTGAGGATTCATATAGGAGAGAGGAATTATTTGTGTTTAGAATGTGACAAATCTTTCACTCACAGAACAAACCTTATACGACACCAGAAGATTCATACAGGAGAGAAGCCATTTTCCTGTTCTGAATGCCAGAAATGTTTTACTGTGAAATCAAGCCTGAAAGATCACCAGAAGATCCATACTGGAGAGAGGCCTTTTTCCTGCTCTGAATGCCAGAAATGTTTTATCAGAGAATCATTCCTCTTAGCTCACCAGAGGACTCACACTGGAGAGAAGCCGTTTTCTTGCTCTGAATGTGAAAAGTCTTTCAGAACTCAAAAAAAGTTCAACATTCATCTCCAGATTCACACAGGAGAGAAACCATATAAATGCACCGAATGTGACAAATGCTTCACACAGGAGGGAAATCTTACTCAGCATCAGAGAATTCACACAGGTGAAAAGCCATTTAAATGTACAGAATGTGACAAGAGCTTCACACAGGAGGTAACTCTTACTCAGCATCAGAGAACTCACACAGGAGAAAAGCCATTTAGCTGCTCAGAATGTGACAAGTAGTGATGCTCAAATACCCCTTTTCAAAATTCGAGTTAGGTCGAATTCGAATAGTAAATTATTCGAGGTCAGTCGAATATTCGAGTCGAATAATTTTTACTATTCGATTCGACCTCGGACTTCGAGCTCACTATTCGAGTCGGTATTCAAGCTCACTATTCGAGCTGACTATTCGAATTGGCCTTAAATAGCTTCCAACACTTGTTTTGAGGGTGAATGATGCAAGAAACATCTTTTTTTCCAAGTAACAACAGCAAGTGATTATGTGGGGATGTTCCTTTAAAAAAAAATGTGGAAAGAGAAGTTGTGTCCTTAATTTTGTTCAGTAGTGTTACTGTATATACTTGTTCTTCTTCTTCTTTATCTTTCTTCTTCTTCTTCTAGATCTTCTTCTTCTATATCTTCTTCTTCTTCTTCTATATTGTCTTCTTCTTCTTCTTCTTCTTCTTCTTCTTCTTCATCATCTTCTTCTTCTTCTTCATCATCTTCTTCTTCTTCTTCTTCATCATCTTCTTCTTCATCATCTTCTTCTTCATCTTCATCTTCTTCATCTTCTTCTTCTTCTTCATCTTCATCTTCTTCATCTTCTTCTTCTTCATCTTCTTCTTCTTCTTCATCTTCTTCTTCTTCATCTTCTTCTTCTTCTTCTTCTTCTTCTTCTTCTTCTTCTTCTTCTTCTTCTTCTTCTTCTTCTTCTTCATCTTCTTCATCATCTTCTTCATCTTCTTCTTCTTCTTCTTCATCTTCTTCTTCTTCATCTTCTTCTTCTTCATCTTCTTCATCTTCTTCTTCTTTTTCATCTTCTTCTTCATCATCTTCTTCATCTTCTTCTTCATCTTCTTCTTCATCTTCATCTTCTCCTTCTTTTTCAATATCGTCTTCTTCTTCTTTACGTATTTCTCTTTTCAAATTTTTTTTTAAAGAAATGCAGCTATTTTTGAGCGTAACAAATAGCTGGTGGGCGCACGCATGTTGGAAGCGCCATTGTATGTGCTCCCTGGCAGTGGAAACACAAAGACAGCAGGAGGTAAATTCAGCAGCAGGAGGAGGAGGATGAGTGTGTGGCAGCAGGCAGTCAATGAGGCAGGCAGCTCGCCGTGACATAATAGCCCTGGTACCTAGCGGTGATACCAGGGCTGTAAATAAACACAACAGGAGGTCCCAGACAGCGGTCGTGCAGCCCACATTGTGTCCAATACACAACTGGGACAACACAGTTTTCAACCCGGGCACCTCAGAAAAATTAAACCTTTTTTTTTTTTTAATGGTTTGTTTGGTTTTGGTTTTGCAACCAATATAGCTATTGTTTGACGTAATAGCTGGTGGCAGAGTGGCAGCAGAAGGTAATTCTGTGTACCCTGGCAGTGGGAAACACAGACAGACAGCAACAGCAGCAGGAGGAATGGAGGAGTAATGTGAGCAGCTATTGTTTGACGTAATAGCTGGTGGCAGAGTGGCAGCAGAAGGTAAATCATCTGTGTAGTGTACCCTGGCAGTGGGAAACACAGACAGACAGCAGCAGCAGCAGCAGGAGGAGGTATGGAGGAGTAGTGTGAGTGTGGCAGCAGGTAGGCAACGTGACATAATAGCCCTGGTACCTAGCGGTGATACCAGGGCTGTAAATAAACACAACAGGAGGTCCCAGACAGCGGTCGTGCAGCCCACATTGTGTCCAATACACAACTGGGACAACACAGTTTTCAACCCGGGCACCTCAGAAAAATTAAACCTTTTTTTTTTTTTTAATGGTTTGTTTGGTTTTGGTTTTGCAACCAATATAGCTATTGTTTGACGTAATAGCTGGTGGCAGAGTGGCAGCAGAAGAAGGTAATTCTGTGTACCCTGGCAGTGGGAAACACAGACAGACAGCAGCAGCAGGAGGAGGAATGGAGGAGTAGGCGAGCAGCTATTGTTTGACGTAATAGCTGGTGGCAGAGTGGCAGCAGAAGGTAAATCATCTGTGTACCCTGGCAGTGGGAAACACAGACAGACAGCAGCAGCAGCAGCAGCAGGAGGAGGTATGGAGGAGCAGTGTGAGTGTGGCAGCAGGTAGGCAGCGTGTCATAATAGCCCTGGTACCTAGCGGTGATACCAGGGCTGTAAATAAACACAACAGGAGGTCCCAGACAGCAGTCGTGCAGCCCACATTGTGTCCAATACACAACTGGGACAACACAGTTTTCAACCCGGGCACCTCAGAAAAATTAAACCTTTTTTTTTTTTAATGGTTTGTTTGGTTTTGGTTTTGCAACCAATATAGCTATTGTTTGACGTAATAGCTGGTGGCAGAGTGGCAGCAGAAGAAGGTAATTCTGTGTACCCTGGCAGTGGGAAACACAGACAGACAGCAGCAGCAGCAGCAGGAGGAGGTATGGAGGAGCAGTGTGAGTGTGGCAGCAGGTAGGCAGCGTGACATAATAGCCCTGGTACCTAGCGGTGATACCAGGGCTGTAAATAAACACAACAGGAGGTCCCAGACAGCGGTCGTGCAGCCCACATTGTGTCCAATACACAACTGGGACAACACAGTTTTCAACCCGGGCACCTCAGAAAAATTAAACCTTTTTTTTTTTAATGGTTTGTTTGGTTTTGGTTTTGCAACCAATATAGCTATTGTTTGACGTAATAGCTGGTGGCAGAGTGGCAGCAGAAGAAGGTAATTCTGTGTACCCTGGCAGTGGGAAACACAGACAGACAGCAGCAGCAGCAGCAGGAGGAGGTATGGAGGAGCAGTGTGAGTGTGGCAGCAGGTAGGCAGCGTGACATAATAGCCCTGGTACCTAGCGGTGATACCAGGGCTGTAAATAAACACAACAGGAGGTCCCAGACAGCGGTCGTGCAGCCCACATTGTGTCCAATACACAACTGGGACAACACAGTTTTCAACCCGGGCACCTCAGAAAAATTAAACCTTTTTTTTTTTTTATGGTTTTTTGGTTTTTGGTTTTACAACCAATATAGCTATTGTTTGACGTAATAGCTGGTGGCAGAGTGGCAGCAGAAGAAGGTAATTCTGTGTACCCTGGCAGTGGGAAACACAGACAGACAGCAGAAGGGCAGTACACAGCAGCCCACTGTAGGTGTAAAATGTGTGGCTGCAGGCGACGTAATAGTCAAAGTGAACCAGGCTGGCTTAGTGAGCAGGAGCCAGGAGGTGGTAAAGGGTGGTAAGGCACATTAACGATGGTTCCGGCAGCCAGTTCATGTCCCCCTCTCGCCGACAACAGGGGCCAGGAACTCGCCTTCCACCCACGCCTGGTTCATCTTGAGAAACGTCAGTCTGTCCACAGACTTGTGAGACAGACGTGAGCGTTTCTCGGTGACCACGCCACCAGCTGCACTGAAGCAGCGCTCGGACAGCACGCTGGAAGGGGGTCATGACAGCACTTCCAGGGCGTACTGCGCCAGCTCGCTCCAGATCTCCATGCGCTTGACCCAATACTCCATGGGATCAACAGGGGCATTGCTGTCAAGCCCGCTGTACGACCCCATGTAGTCAGCCACCATGCGGGTCAGGCGCTGGCTGTGACCGGAGGAGGATGCTGCTGCATGCATCTCCTCTCTAGTCACTGCTGCCGGAGCCTCTACAGTCCTGTAGAGCTCGTGGCTGAGAGACAGCAGGTCTGTGGGGCGCTTGCTGCTGCTGGATGCAGGCACCTGCTGCTGCCTCTGCGCTGGCTGCTGGACAGTGGGGGTGGAAGGCTGGGGGAAGGCTTCCTCCAAGCGCTCAACAAGGGCCTGCTGCAAGCTCCTTATTTGTTGCGCTGGGTCTCCTCCTGCAGGCGGCAGGAACTGGCTCAACTTCCCCTTGAGGCGTGGGTCCAACATCATGCTGATCCAGATGTCCTCCCTCTGCTTCATCTGGATCACCCTGGGGTCCCTGCGCAGGCACGTCAGCATGTGCGCTGCCATTGGGAAGAGGCGGGCCACGTCTGCTGGCACATCGACGTCAGTGCTGTCCTCATCCTCCTCCTCTGCCGCCTCATCCTCTCTCCACCCCCGCACCAACTCAGCTGCGCTGTGCTGATCCCCCTCATCAGCAGCCAGGTCAGGGACCTCCACCAAGTCCTCCTCCTCCTCCCCCTCAGAGGTGGACTGCGCAGCTGGTTGCCGCTCCTGCTGGTCCAAGGCTGCCGCTCCCTGTTCCAGCAAAGCATCGAGGGCCCTGTTCAGCAGAGAAACCAGGGGCACCCACTCGCAGACCATAGCATGGTCCCTGCTCACCATGTTTGTGGCCTGCAGGAAGGGAGCCAGCACAAAGCACACCTGCTGCATGTGCCTCCAGTCATCATCGGGGACGATGGACGGGATGTTGCTGGTCTTGTCCCTTCTCTGAGCGGCGGAAACAGTGGCCAGGGCAAGGTACTGGTTGACAGCGTGCTTCTGTTCAACCAGACGCTCCAACATCGCCAGGGTGGAGTTCCAGCGAGTCGGAACGTCAAGGATCAGCCGATGGCGTGGCAGATCCAGCTCCTTTTGCACGTCTTCCAGGCTCGCACAGGCTGCAGCCGAGCGCCGGAAGTGACGCACAACATTCCTTGCCGTTTCCAGCAGTTCGCCCATCCCCTGGTAGGTGCGCAGGAACTTCTGCACCACCAGGTTCAGCACGTGGGCAAGACAGGGGATGTGGGTCAGGTTTCCCCTGTCTATTGCGGCAACCAGATTGGCCCCATTGTCGGCCACCACCTCTCCGACTCTGAGGCCTCTGGGGGTCAGCCAAATCCTCTCCTGCTCCTGGAGTTTGGCCAACACATGGGTTGCCGTCAGCTTGGTCTTCCCAAGGCTGACCAAGTGCAGCAGCGCTTGGCAGTGGCGGGCCTTCACGCTGCTGCTGAGGCGGGGGGTTTGGCCAGGTGTGCCGGAGGATGGCAGAGGATCGGAGGAACCTGCTGCAGTTCCCCTGACCCTGCGGGGTGGCACCACCCACTGTGTTGCTGCTGCTGCTGTGCCCGCTGCTGCTCTCCCATCCTCACCCCCTTCCACCAAGCTGACCCAGTGGACAGTGAAGGACAGGTAGTGGCCTGTCCCGAAGCGGCTGCTCCAGGAGTCCATGGTGACGTGGACCCTTTCACCAACCGCGTGCTCCAGCCCTCGCTCCACATTGGCCATCACAAAGCGGTGCAGTGCAGGAATGGCCTTGCGGGCAAAGAAGTGTCTGCTGGGGAGCTGCCAGTCTGGGGCTGCGCAAGCAAGCAGCGCACGAATGTCGCTCCCCTCCTGCACGAGCGTGTACGGCAGGAGTTGGGAGCACATGGCCCGTGCCAGCAAGCCGTTCAGCTGCCGCACGCGACGGCTGCTGGGAGGCAGAGCCCTAACCACCCCCTGGAAGGACTCGCTCAAAAGGCTCTGGCGTGGCCTTTTGCTGACACGGGAATCAACAGACACAGCAGAGGAGGCCACTGAGGACTGGCTGCCAGAACAGGCCTCAGTGTCGGCGGCAGGAGTTGCAGAGGGGGGAGGAGCAGTGCGTTTCCGCACTCCTGCTGGTGCTGCTGGAGGAGCAGGAGGGCGGGTGGCTGCTGTTGCTGCTGCTGCTGCTGAAGGCTGTGCAGTGATGGGTGTGGTGCCACTGCCAGCACCAGATGCCTTCAGCCTCTGGAACTCCTCATGCTGGTGGAAATGTTTAGCCGCAAGGTGGTTGATGAGCGAGCTGGTGCAGAACTTTAAGGGGTCTGCACCTCTGCTCAACTTCCGCTGACAGTGGTTGCAAGTGGCGTACTTGCTGTACACAGTGGGCATGGTGAAATATCGCCAGATTGGTGACTTAAACATCCCCCTATGGCATGGAAGCACTGCTGCCTGTCTCCCTGTGGTGGTTGGGGGGGGGGCTTGGGGGGCCTTGGGTGCGGCTGGTGGTGGTACTGGCAGATGCTGCTGCTGCTGCTGCTGAGCCTGAGACACCAGCAGGCTGTGGGACCTGCCTACTGCTGCTGCCAATGCTTGCAATGATGCGCCTCCTTGCAAGGCCCACAAGAGCATCCTCCTCCTCCTCCTCAGAGCTGCTGAGGACGACATCCCCTGGAGGTGGTGGCACCCAGTCTCTGTCTGTCACCGGGTCATCATCATCCTCCCCCTCCTGAAACATGTCCTGCTGGGATGAGGACCCCCCAAACTCCTCTCCTGATGCATGGATGGGCTGCTTGACTGTCGCCACAGTCTTGCTGTCCAATCCCTCATCCCCCAAAGTGCCCATCAGCATCTCCTCCTCAAAATCGCCAACAACAGCAGACAATTGACTCATGATGCCTGGGGTCAAAAGACTGCTGAATGACAGGTCGCCAACTGACGGTGAACTGGCCTCCTCCCCAGGCCCTGCTGGGCGGCTGCTGCGAACAGGGGTGGTGGTGGTGGTGGTGGTGGTGGTGAGGGTGGAGGCCTCGGATGCAGAGCTGATGGCGGGCTGCTCATCCTCCGTCATGAGTTGCACCACAGTGTCTGCATCCTTTTCCTCAATGGGACGTTTCCGACCCGGCTGGAGGAAAATGGGAGCAGGTGCTACACGCTGCTGCTGCTGTGTCTCTGCAGCGTGAGTTGCAGATGCTCCTGCTGGGCGGCGCCCAAGGTGTCCACGGCCAGTGGCTATGGGAGGAATGTTAGCCACTGACGCTGCTGCTGCTGCGGAACTGTGCATGGTGGCGCGCCCGCGGCCGCGGCTTGCCACAATGCTGCTCCCTCTCCTCCTGATTCCCTTGCTGCCCTTGCCCTTGCCCAAACCGCGCTGGCTGCCACTTCCAGACATCTTCAATGTTTTGGGCGTATAGACAAAAGTTTTTTAAAAGGGCGGGTGAAAAGTGGGGTACTTTAATGAGGTGAGTTGGTTGGTTGGTGAGGTGACTGAGTGAGTGTCCCCTAGTACAGTAAGTAAGTAGTAACAGTCAGGAAGTACCACTAGCAGTTACAATAATCAGTAGTAATCACAAGTAAATTTAGTGTGTGTACACTCAGACAGTGAGTGCACGCACGCAGGAGCTAGTAGCCTATGAACACAGTGACTGAGTGTCCTAGACTCCTAGTACAGTAAGAGTAAGTAGTAACAGTAAGTACAACTAACTAATTACGATAATCAATCAGCGATCAGAAGGAAATAGAGTGTGGGTGGTGTGTGTACACTCAGACAGTGAGTGCACGCACGCAGGAGCTAGTAGCCTATGGACAGTGACTGAGTGTCCTAGACTCCTAGTACAGTAAGAGTAAGTAGTAACAGTAAGTACAACTAACTAATTACGATAATCAATCAGCGATCAGAAGGAAATGGAGTGTGGGTGTGTGTACACTCAGACAGTGAGTGCACGCACGCAGGAGCTAGTAGCCTATGAACACAGTGACTGAGTGTCCTAGACTCCTAGTACAGTAAGAGTAAGTAGTAACACTAAGTAGAACTAACTAATTACAATAATCAATCAGCGATCAGAAGGAAATGGAGTGTGGGTGTGTGTACACTCAGACAGTGAGTGCACGCACGCAGGAGCTAGTAGCCTATGAACACAGTGACTGAGTGTCCTAGACTCCTAGTACAGTAAGAGTAAGTAGTAACAGTAAGTACAACTAACTAATTACGATAATCAATCAGCGATCAGAAGGAAATAGAGTGTGTGTTGTGTGTGTACACTCAGACAGTGAGTGCACGCACGCAGGAGCTAGTAGCCTATGAACAGTGACTGAGTGTCCTAGACTCCTAGTACAGCAAGAGTAATTAGTAACAGTAAGTAGAACTAACTAATTACAATAATCAATCAGCGATCAGAAGGAAATAGAGTGTGTGTTGTGTGTGTACACTCAGACAGTGAGTGCACGCACGCAGGAGCTAGTAGCCTATGAACACAGTGACTGAGTGTCCTAGACTCCTAGTACAGTAAGAGTAAGTAGTAACAGTAAGTAAGTAGAACTAACTAATTACGATAATCAATCAGCGATCAGAAGGAAATAGAGTGTGTGTTGTGTGTGTACACTCAGACAGTGAGTGCACGCACGCAGGAGCTAGTAGCCTATGGACAGTGACTGAGTGTCCTAGACTCCTAGTACAGTAAGAGTAAGTAGTAACAGTAAGTACAACTAACTAATTACGATAATCAATCAGCGATCAGAAGGAAATAGAGTGTGTGTTGTGTGTGTACACTCAGACAGTGAGTGCAGTGCGCACACGCAGGAGCTAGTAGCCTATATGAACAGTGACAGTGAGTGTCCCTACGGGTACAGTAAGAGTAAGTAGTAAGTAAGTACAACTAACTAACAATAATCTATCAGTAATCAGAAGGAAATAGAGTGTGTGTACACACAGACAGTGAGTGAGTGCACACACGCAGGAGCTAGCTAGTAGCCTATAAACAGTGACAGTCAGTGAGTGTCCTACTCCTAGTACAGTATAACTACAATACTATTAGTAAAGGACAGCAGAAATACTGGTATAGATGAGAGAAATAAACAGAGGACAGCTGCCCACAGAGGCAAGGCCCCCCTGAGGCCTAAACCTGTAAGCTTGCAGCAGCTGCCTGTCTCTAATGTAACACACAAGCTACTAACTAAAATACAATGTCTAAATATCTAACAACAATATAGGTGTGTATAGGAGGTGTATGTGAGCAAAAACGCTAGGTAAATGACCACAATAGAGCTCTTGCTAAGCCAAAGCACAAAGGAGCAACTCTCTCTCTGTACAAGTCTCAGGCAAGCACGGAGAAACGTAACATGGCGGCCGCTATTTATAGGGTAGGGGCTGGCCAGGGTCCCCCTCTGTGATTGGCTGCCGTCAGAGGGCCTGGGAGCCCTCTGATTGGCTCTAAGGACATCAATCTGGGCTATGACGCTATTCGAGCTCGGTACCGAGCTCGAATAGCGCCGGGTTGCTCGAATAGCTCGAATAGTGAATGGGCTATTCGAGTGTACTCGGATAGCCCATTCGAATAGCTCCAGCTATTCGGAGCTCGAATACCGAGCTCGAATAGCTGAAAAAGAGCTCGAATATTCGAGCTACTCGAATATTCGAGCTCTGCTGAGCACCACTGGTGACAAGAGCTTCTCACAACAGTCATCGCTGAGAAGTCATCAGAAGATACATAAGCGAGTGGATGTGAGCCTGTAAACTAATTTCAATGAACGTTTTTGTTGCAGCATCACAGGATTATGACTTTTAATTGTAAAAGTTTCATTAACATATGTCTCTTTGAAGCTTATATAGATAACTTCAGAAATCATGGATACACAGAAAGTACAAAACTGCAGATGAAGTGAACTTCTAAATCCTAACTGACTACATTTTTTTTGCACAATATACGATAATAACATAAGGATATCCATCTAATCAGTGTTTTATTTACAGCCCATTATTATGGGAAAAAATGTAAAGTTTGAAATCCATGTGTATGTATAATGTGCATTTGTCAAAGTGTAAAACGCCATTGAAACCTTTATTTTCTGTCACTTTTACTTGCAGTAGTTTGTAAAAATCTAACAGATCTGACAGGTGTTGGACTTATCCAAATCCTCTTAGGGGATTTTTATGTTTTTCTTTATTTTCAAAAGTACTAACTGAATGGCAGGTGCTCAGTCCAGCTACCAATAAAGTGCACAAATATGTAGGGAGGCTGGCCAACATCCTTGTTTATCTCCTTTCCAGGGAAATACTGAGAATTCCACATGAGGAGATGAAATAATCAAAAAGCTTTCAGATCTGTTAGATTTTTATTACCTACTGTTAGCAACAGCTATTGTATTTCTTATAAGAATGTGTAAAGATTTACTATAAATCTAACCACTTTTTGCAATAGTGGTCCTTTAAGTAAATGATCTTTATATAAAAGATCTGTAAATATATCTTTTTTTTACATTAATTGAACGTGATTATCCATGTATTTCTATATTTGCGTGGAGGTGTGTGGGCAATCAGTTTAAGAAAATGATGTCATTTTAAATTCAATATATTTTCATCTCTTCTTGACTAATGGTGGGGGGACAGTTAAAATCATTTGTATGCATGTGATTTTATCTGCTCATTAATTGATGTGTTTATGTGTTTTAAGTTTAATTCAATAAAACCTGTAATATCTTTTTAGTATTTTTTATGTGCTAGAAATATTTTTTGCATCGTTGTTCTATGAAATGGGTCTTAATACTAATTTCCAAAGCATTGTAGCCAAACAATAAAGCAACAGGTATGCAAAAGAGTCCATCACCATGGACATAGTCACTGAACTACCTCAAACAAAAGACATCCATGGCAAACTAAAATATAAATATATATCACACCATGAAGTATAAAGAAATATCTTTATTAAGGGATATATCTCATAAAACCAAATTAAAACCACAAGACAGCCAAGGTAATAAATAATGTAAACACTATATTTCAGATAGTAGACACCCGTAAGGTGTAAGGTCACACCATATAGCAATGTATAATAACACAAGTGCCTGCACAGCAGACCAAATAGTGCTGCAACGTGGCCGCTGTGCAGGACAGATAAACTGCATAAATAACTAGTGACGGATGGTCAACCAAAATCGACTCACTTTGGGATGGGGACAAAACCGCACACCAAGACCCGACAACCGTGTCTGAGGTCACACGGATGAAACACTGTCCTTCATCGGAGATAGCTAATCGCAACTAAGGTGTCCCTAAAAAACTGAGAGACCGGCGAGTTCCAGTGGGCGTGACCACACCCTTTGCGAGACCCTGCCACGCATAATGACGCGCACACAGGATCTTGAATATATGCAAGTCCAAGCCTTGTTGTCAGGCCGGCCCAATCCCAGGGTGTTCATTGTTAAATAATATGAATAATATGAATGTGATACAAAAATTATATAAATACAATCAAAGAATATATCAAATTTAATAAATATGCCGGAAAATAAAAACAATAATTGCTGAAATGACCACAAACAGTGCCATCTAGTGGCCAATAAGTACACCGCTCATATATATGAATTGGCCTATAAGCCAGAAAAAAATCACAGTTTCTCAGAAATCTATCCAAATCTATTTCTGAGAAACTGGAAGCTGTGGGGTAATAACTATGTTCAGTAATATGTTAAGGTTAATAGATAGCCCAGACTGAGTGACAACTAGGATTATGAGAAGTTCTGGACTGGATTGGCCTGCTGATGGCAGAATTAGGGTGGGGCTATATCATGTCATAATAACATAGTGTCACAGCAATACAGTGATAGACTAGGATGCTCTGTGTTATGTATTGCCTCATTATTACTTGCTTTTTCCTTTTCTTCTTTGAAGATAATTCCTACTGGTATTTGTAACGATTGGTGTCAGCACACAGAGAGAATCTGATTATTGATGATCTGCAGAATCATCAACAATACAGATGTATACCTGATTATGGATGATCTGCAGAATCACCAATAATACAAGTATGACTAACCTCTGGACACCTAATGAAGTGTAAGTGTTTGGTGTAACTGTAGGCTATCTCCCGTGAGGCGGGAGACACAGGCAGCTCGGCCAGGAACCACTTGAGGAGCAGATGGCCCTTGGCTGTATAGGAACTATCTCCTAAGAGAGGAGATAGAGATAATCTGGCAGCCAGTGATTCCCTGGTAAACTAGGAATCAGACTGTACTGCAGCCAGAGGACTCCTATGGGATAGAGCCCCTGGCTGTACTGCAGGAAGGACTCTCTGAGGAGCAGGAGGTCCTTGCAGCTAATTGACACTTGGAGGAATAGTGTCACGGGTAGTACAGACAGACTGAACACTCAAGGGATGAGTGACAGCCAGAAGGGTCGGGCAGGCCAGGTCGGCAACACACGAGCAGATAAGGTACAGAGACAGAAGGCTGATTCGGTAACCGGGTACAGGCAGGGTTTGGCAACAGGTGGGCAGATATGCAGAGGTACCGAATCAGAAAGCAAGAGAGAGGTCGACAGAGCAAATGGTCATAACAGATATAAAGCACAATCCTAGTCTGAGGTGTGAGGTCCTTGGTGTCAACACCCAGGAACTAGTCTAAAGAATAACACAGTATCCTAAGCTTGGGTGTGAGGTCCTTGGTCTCAACACCCCGGAACTGGTCTAAGATATAACACAGCAGTAACCTAGCTAAGTGTGAATTCCCAGGTCCACCTGGTTCTAACACACTGTGGGATCTGACTGAGGTCTGAGTGCTCACACGTAAGTATTCGCAACGACAGACAACCAGAGACTGACCAGCAAGATCTATATATACTGCAGCGATCCTCCACGCCGCCCTGCGCCACTCAGCCAATCAGTAACCACGCTGGGATCAGCTGATCGACCTAATCAGCTGATAGCTCTCCTACTGGCATAAAGGGCTTGCCTTGTCAGAATTCTAATGGTTTTATTTATGCAGGAAAAACTGTCATATGTATAGGTTTTAAATTTTAATGTTCTATGCAAAATTTCATTGTAAACTGTAAAGTTGGGTTACTTCTTTAAAATATTGCTATGTGACATCTAAGCATATTCCAGGCTGTAAAGCTTATGAGATTATTTTAACTTGCAAGCTGGCAGATAATAGACGTACTGGTTACAAGAAGCCAGAACATTCTTGTTTATGTTAGTGCGTGGCCTTGGCATTTGAAAGAGGCTTCTGTGTGAAGACAGAGAAGCAAGTTAAACTCACATTACTGCAGTAATTATATATGCACATTTTCTTAATTCTTACACATAGATATTATTAATCTAAATATTAATAATCAATACAGTCCTTCTAAAGAAAGAAATAGTTATTGTTAAATCCTAAAGAAAAAAATGTATTACTTTGAATTACATGTAAGCTGTATTCTACCCGTAAAAGATGAGACAGTAAGACATTCTCGTGAGATTGTTATGACTCTGGAAGGTTGTTGACGTGCTCTAGTCTCAGAAAGCTGATAACACATGATGTTTTGGGAACAAGTTATATAAATATTAAACAAAGAAGGTGTTTTCCCAATTAGTTAAAGATCATTCAATGATGCCACCTGGTGGTTTCATAGTCTTATAAAATCAACATTATTAATAGATTGTTATTTGTTATTAAATGCTGACCTCTGCCGGTTGAAATTAGATATTTATTTCTTCATCAGAAAGACAAATATATAGACAATGATTTTATATTATTAAGATTTAATATGCAATTATATCTTATATGATTAATTGTTTTAAGAAGAATTATATAATAAGCTTTATATTTAAATGAGTATATTAGAAGCCCTGTATGCTTCAATAAGTCTTAAATTCCTGAAGGCTCTCACAGGTCTGGTTACAGTGTCAACCTGACCTAGGAAAGTACCGGGACATTCCAACCTAATTAGCTGCGAACACTTTATCAGAAATGCGTCATGAATGACATTGTTTAATGTTTTTGGAAGTCCATGTCTGGGTCAAAAAAGTCAACCAGCAAATAAGATGGCTGTTGACGTCCATCTTTAAGTAACTGCGTCAGAAATGACCTGATTAGAATGTGTAAACATTGCAAACCTACGTAAATTCCCACAAGATAAGGTAATTAAGAATTTATAAACAATATTAATATGACTTAGGTAATCAAAACATGATAAAGCATTGACGCACGAAGTTTCAGCCAATCAGAGTCTGGGATTCAGGGAAAGTCCAGATTAGACAGCCATATTGCCTCCAACCCCTATAAAAGTAGGGCCTGAAAGCTCATAGTTTGCAGAACCCCAACAATCTCCTGAGAAGACACATGAGGCAGAAGCTACCTTCCCACAAGTGGTTCTAGATGCTGAAGAGATGACAGAGAAGGGGTAATATGCTTAATATTCTGGTGATTTACTTTATTAAATTTTTCAGCATTAAGTTTTGTTAAGATGTTAGCAAGAAGTTTTTTTAGAAGCTATTTTTTATGCTATTTCTTTAAGAAGATTACTACAAGTTTTACACTGCTATTATATACATAGCTATTGATACAGATGAGACTATTTTTGATCTTATTCTACATAACACAACTGTTATATTGTTTTTTGAATGTACTTAGAAGATTGATGATCGCTAGGCTATAAATCCTTGATGAGATGGAATACTGTTAGAAAGAAAAACTACTTGGAACTGTTCATATTTTGTATATATGCTGTATGATAAGCAAATACAATTTTTTATATAAAATCATATACTGAGTGCTATGATTCATTTCAAGGTATACCGTCAATCTATAATTACTGTTATAGAGGGTTCAGACCCCACTATGCCGGATGTATATGATAGTAATGCTTTAAAGACTGGTCCTTTAGTGAGTTAGCAATCATGAAAAAGGCAAGAACTGCCCAGGTTTTTGACAGTTGGTGCCCAACAGTTGATGGTTATCTTGATTGTTATCTTGAAATATACTTTCTATGGTGGAAGTATAGACCATAGTTTTCTATCGCGATAAGAGAATAAAAAAGTACTTATACACAAATATAGAGTTGGACATGCATATGAAGCACCCAAAAATCTAAAGCAAAGAAGGAAGATATTCTTATGCTTTAAAATCTCATAGAAGAGAATTGCTAATGCGCACACTCAGTTTATAGTCTATGAAAAGACTTAGAAGAGAAAATAAATACTTTGGCCTATTGAACCTAAGAAAAGGAATAGCGCAACTTGTATTTTTGCTGACAAAATGAAGTTTATATTGGAGCAGCATACTGAAGCAGAGTATATAGCTATACATTATGAAAATGGCTACCTTAGAAGTGCAGAAAAACTTTTTGAAACAAGCTCAGTGAAAAGGAAAAGTAAGAGAACAGTTTTTTTTCATGAAAATAACATTTTTTATATATGAACAGGTTCTACTATCAAGATAATTAACATTGGGTTTTTTATACTAGAGAATTGAACAGACTTTGTGATGAAAGCAAAAGCTCCTATAAATATTTTTTTATTTTTAAAGAAAGAGAGAAAAATCCTGTTTTAAAGATGTATGACTCTTTAAATGTAGAAGACTGCAGATACAAGACAAGTTACAGCAGACATAAATGAGATGTAAGAAGAAATGTTTGTTTTTATTTTTATTTTTGTATTATTTTTATGAGAACAAGAATCTTTAGTGTCTGGCTAGCACTACCAGATGCGGACACAGGAGAAGACAAAACAATCCTCCAACTGACAGCAACACAACATGCATTCAGAAATAGACTTAAAGAGATATGACACTTCATTTTTTTTTCTCTCAGACTACAAATGAAAGATTTTTTTTATATATATATATTTTTTTTAATGACCACTGATCTCAGTTTTTTTTTGTTTTTTTGTTTTTTTTTTATTTTTTTTGTCATGAGAAGCTAAAGGAGTAATGAAGACTCAGATGTAGCAGCTGCCATGTTTAGATGTAACAGATGAATATGCTGCCCCTATGTTTTGGAACTCCTTACCTCAACAGATCAGGACAGCTCCATCCCTGGACGTGTTTAAATCCAGACTGAAAACCCACCTGTTCAGTTTGGCATTTGCAGAAATATAACTTTTGTTGTGTGAATACTTCATCCTACTAATTACTGAATCTGAGAGAGTCTAAGCGCTTTGAGTCCTATGGGAGAAAAGCGCTATAGAAATGTTATTGTATTGTATTGTATAATATACAGAAGTGACCGTTAAACAAGGTTTATAATTTTTATAGTCCTAGCCTCAAGGGGGGAAATCTCTACTTATTTTTGAGGCTAGATCCTATTAAGAAGCATCAAGAGAGACTCTATTTTTGTGACTACATTATACTGAGAAGGTTTGACTACAGAAGAATTGAAAATGTTACTATTGAAGCTTGGAAGTCTCACAAGATAATCTCCTTTGTCTGAACCAAAGAAGACTCCAAACAAGCATTCCTTGCAGGCACCCAGAAGAAACCCGCTAAGATAAAGCGATGAAATCTACACGCTAGAAGACTATGCAAAGATATCAACATGAAGAAAAGCCATTGAATGAGGCTATGTTATAAGAAGCTCTGATCTGAAAACAGCTGAAGAAGAAACAATTGGAACTGGAGTAACCAGAGAAGTGTGAGGACTAAAAAGTACTTTTACTTCTTTAACAACTCCAACCACTGGTTGACGCACCAGCTGAGAGAAGATCGAGACAGCACTAAGAGGAAAGTGGGCCTGAAGGAATACAAGAAAAGAAGACCAGACAGAAGAAGACACCAGGTTAAAAGATAAATGAGATTATCAGGTGGGTGAAGAGAGAGCATTAGAAGATGAAGATATTCAGTTTTTACAGATCTGATGAACTAGAAGAGGAAAGATTTTTGACATAGAAAATATCAGAAGACGAGTGAAAGAAGGTTTTGATAGATATTTGAAACTACAATAGTGACTGTTACATCAAGATTCAATATTTCAAGATCAAGACTAAGATGTCAAGATCACCCAGTTTTAGAAAAAGACAGCCAATGTAAAGTTTTTGAAAAAGACTGATAGATATACATAGATATTCTATTTTTGATTCCGTATATAAAGAAGATGTGGAAGATATAGATTTTTCTACCTATGCAGCGATATACTGACATGCTACAAATACAGAAGCAGATGCAATAAAGACTTATGAGAAGTTACAGGAAGAAAGCCATACTACATGAGAAACAAGGAGATAACTATTCACAATAATGACATACAGCAATCAAGATGGTAGTGCAGAAGACTGCACTAAACTACATTCTATGTACAAGATGATTAAAGGCCTAATGTGAAGAATGAAGCCTAGATTGATTAAGACTTTTTTTTAAATACATGAAGGAGAAAAGAAGTTATGTACACCAAGAGACTGGAAGAGAAATCCATGCCGTAGGTAATCGACTGACGAAGTTCAAGAAGAACAATTTCAAGATGATACTCTATTCAAGAAGTGTAACGCTGAGGACAACAGTTTACTAAAGTGATGAACAACAGATAACAAGAGAAAATGTTTTTGTAAATGGACAAGGATTTACTTACTGATGTCAAGCTGTGATAAAAGCCATGACACACATGAAGCCACAAATGAAGACATGTATGATATGCTATTGATGGATTTTAATACACAGCTTAAAAGAAAAAAAAAATTATTTCAGAAGAAAAAATGAACACTTTTCAAAGAGAAGACATATCTCAACTTTTACAGAAAATGGATAATATTACTTTGATTTTTACAAGACAAACTAAGATGAACTTAAAGGGATACTGTAGGGGGGTCGGGGGAAAATGAGCTGAACTTACCCGGGGCTTCTAATGGTCCCCCACAGACATCCTGTGCCCGCGCAGCCGCTCACCGATGCTCTGGCCCCGCCTCCGGTTCACTTCTGGAATTTCTGACTTTAAAGTCAGAAAACCACTGCGCCTGCGTTGCCGTGTCCTCGATCCCGCTGATGTCATCAAGAGCGCACGGCGCAGGCCCAGTATGGTCTGTGTCTGCGCAGTACACTTCTGGTGGCATCAGCGGGAGCGAGGACACGGCAACGCAGGCGCAGTGGTTTTCTGACTTTAAAGTCAGAAATTCCAGAAGTGAACCGGAGGCGGGGCCGGAGCATTGGGGAGTGGCTGCGTGGGCACAGGATGTCTGCGGGGGGCCATTAGAAGCCCCGGGTAAGTTCAGCTCATTTTCCCCCAACCCCCCTACAGTATCCCTTTAAGAAAAGACATAAGCCAGAAGAGAAGGAACCTGCTGTTATAACTTTGAACAATAGAGCAAACTAATAAGAATGCACCCAGCACCATAAAGCATCACAATATATTTTTCTCTTTGAACCACAAGTGGGAAGGTAGTAGTGAGTTAGTTTTTTTATGCTGAAAATTCACCAGAATGTTGCATATTACTTTTTTGTGTTTTCCCCTTCTCTCCTCTTCCTTTTTATTTTTTTTTTCATAGGTGCTGAGAACAATACCAATTATCTGTGAAAATACCACTATAATGGGGTTTTCTGTACTTGATACATTTGATGACTACAGAAGCTGAACTTTGCAACTTACAAGGAAGACTTCAAAATAAATTGAACTTGATGCATCAACAGTATGCCCAGCGCCTGAACAAGAGTGACTGCTGGATTTGCTCGTACAGCCTTTATCCTTGAAGATGATGCCCAACCTAGCCATCCCAGTACTATCTGAAGAGTAGGAAACCAGAGTGTCCGGAGGAAACCCACACAGACACCGAGAACACATACAAACGCCTTTCAGACCCAGCGCTGCAAGGCGAGAGCATTAACCCCTACACCACTGTGCTGTTCACATGAAGTTAAAAAAAAATATTTTTCAGAAACATTCAAATATGCAATACATGGACAATTGAAAGAGAAAATCCAATTCACAAGAATAAAGGACAGTTAAACATTTGATTGCATTCCAAAAGAGCTGAAAAAATCATAAATGATGAAAAGATATGTTGAGCAATGGACTATCGTAAATCTGCACATAGCTCTGCACAGTGAATGGCAACTGTACTAAACTGCAACCCGACTGATAATGAAAACAATACAACGTTTCATTTAATAATACAACTTGGAGATGACCGTTGTTACTTATCCTTTTCAAGTTTCAAGAAAGTATCCTGGGACAAATGAAATTGCCCTATGACTGGTTCTAGCATACAAGTTATTGCGTGACGGTGGAAAAGGAAGATGCACCATAACAAGAGGAACACACGCTACATGACTTAAGGAGCAAGAACAGCTCAAATATCAATTAAATACCCAATCCGTATAGATGTTACGGCCAGAACCCGAAGTTTGGCCACTTCTAGTTCTGGCCGGCCACTTCGGGTTCTGGCCGGCCAATGCGCGAAGTGGCCGCTGCGCTGCGGCCAATGTGAGGAATGGAATGAATCCTGTAACATTCATGTATCTTCTGACCGCAGCGCAGCGGCCAAACGTATCGCAACTTAGTTATTTTAATGAAATTAAGCCGGCGGCAATGAAACAGATGAAGCCGCCGGCTTTTTCTCTGCCTCTCTCTCTCTCCTTCCTCTCCCCGCCTCTCTCTCCTTCTCTTATTATGGGCAGCACTCGTGTCCCCCCTTCAGAGTCGTTCGTCGCGCCAGGGAGAGCAGAGCGGGGAGGCTGCAGACATCGCTTCTGCCAGCACCCCGCTCTGCAGGAACGGCAGGCTTCCCTGGTGCGACGAACGACTCTGGAGGGGGACACGTAGTGCTGCCAATAATAAGAGAAGGAGAGAGAGGCGGGGGGGAGGAGAGAGAAAGAGGCAGAGAAAAAGCCGCCGGCTTAATTTCATTAAAATAACTAAGTTGCGATAGGTTTGGCCGCTGCGCTGGGGCCAGAATATACATGAATGTTACAGGATTCATTCCATTCCTCACATTGGCCGCAGCGCAGCGGCCACTTCGCACATTGGCCGGCCAGAACCCGAAGTGGCCGGCCAGAACTAGAAGTGGCCAAACTTCGGGTTCTGGCCGTAACATATATACAAGAAAAGTATTGAAGAAACTAAGAGAGTGAAACGCCTTCAAGTGCCATGATATGCAAAGACTTATAAATGCAAGATGACTAGCTATAATCAACTCAGAAAATATTTATAGAGTTAAATGTGGGACTATTTGATAATATTACAGATGAAATGTTCTAAACAACCTGAACTGTCAATAATGCGTTAAAGTGGCACACTTAACTGCTAGTAAAACACTGGACTGATACTAGATTGCTGTAAAGCGGCACAAGGGGGGATCCTATCGTGCTATCAGGAGAACTGCATACAAGATTTACAGACACTTGACTGAAGCTATACGAACCATATGATACCTGTGAAAAAAGTTTCCAGAAAAGAAAATTCTGAATGACTACTGATTCCAATACTAATGATTGATTGGTGCGGAGAACTACTTCAATCAGAGAGAAGATCTACACATGACATATCCAGGATCAAGCATGTAACTACATTACATATTGCCATGAGAAGAGACTGTGTTTAACAAGAAAACAGTCATATATCAAACTTAATCTACAGAATAATTATCACATTTGACTTTTTTTGTGAAAGTAAACATGCCAAGATTTACATACCAGAGTGCTGATAGACTACAACATAAGTTTCAAGAGACTTTTAAATCAGTAGTAAAGATCCTGATCAATTCAAGAGATAGAATTACTCCAAAATACTGGAAATAATGAAGTGGAGAAGCAACTTCAACAATGAGATGTTAATGATACAAACAATCGCGCTACAATCTCACAGTCCTTTTAGATGAAGACGACCTCCAGGGCTCACCCAGATCAGTCCATCCAAATCCACTGTGTTATCACTTTAAGAGATAAAAAAGAGTTCCATAGCGTAATACTGTAAAGCTCAGATCATATCCTTCACCAACAATATACACCAGGTGGATTCCTCTCCCCTTTTACTGGTCACCAAGTGAGTATAAGGCTCCCCCCCAAATAGCCCGCACCCAGTAAACCTCTTCACTAAGAGGTATGCATAAACGCTCAGAGGGGGTCACAATATATCCTTCATTAGTCAACTTTGCATCCAGGGAGGGAGTCCGTTACAGACCTCAGTAATCCAACCACTAGGACTCAAATAAATTTAAAATAGTGAAGTACAGTTTAATAAATATATAGGCCAGCGGTATTGCACTTACAGAATGTTGGAAGTTTATGCGCATATAACAAGTTGTGTTCCCGGGACACCGCTCTTAATGCCTCCACCTCCGCCCGTTCATAGCAAGTCAAGCCACGCTGCCGCAAATGGATCCCTCTCCTCGCTCCTTTCAGGCTCCGCCCTAAGCATTTCGACCCGGAAGTCTCATCAGGGGCTACTGATTGGCTGCGAGGTGAGCCTTTTTAAACTCCTTGCCTAACTTTATTAATTAAAATTGTGCGCACAAACATTGCAGTACCGAGCAATGCCTGTCTGCGCCCCCCTCCCTTTCATTACAAAAATGACTGCAATACTCAATTCCTCCGCCTGCGCCTCCCCTATGGGGTTTGGCTGTAGTACCAGTTTCCACCTGTCCCACTGGGTTTGCTCTCACACTAGGCCCCTCCTTCTGTAAAAAGTACTTTTTCAGATTCAATTGTCTTGCACATTTATGTACATCAATATAAGTCTTAAACTTATCCATATTTTTCTTAGGGGAAAATTTAAGTCCATTGTCCAACAGTTTGATCTCTGATTGTGTAAGGTCTACACCGCTAATATTGTATTGTGCTCCCAGTCTGGCAAATATATACATGTCAGACTGGGAGCAAGAAGCTATTGAAAGATCTCCAGACAACATCATCATGTGGCAAAGATACATTGATGATTTGTTGATAATCTGGAGAGGCACGGGACAAGAGGTTGAGGCCTTTTTTGAAGAGGTTAATAGTATACAAACTAATATTACTCTCACAGCTGAGTGGGATATCAATAAGATCCACTTTCTGGACTTGGAAATTATGAGGGTTGATAATCACATTGAAACCAGATGTTTTTTTAAGCCAACAGACAGAAATGGATTTATTGGCACCAAAAGTTGTCATCATCCGAACTGGCTGAAAGGGGTCCCCAAGGGCCAATATGTAAGAGTACGGAGAAATTGTACAAAATTGGATGACTATAAGACTCAAACTGATATACTAACAAAAAGATTTGTGGAGAAAGGCTACAATGAAATGTGGTTACAAACTATACGGGATGAAGTAGGGGATATGGACAGAGGGGACTTATTGGGGGAGGGAAGGGGGAGAAAAAGTGAGAACAAACCGTATGCCTTTCTTAGTAATTTTTCAAAACAACATAGAATTATGGAGAATATATTTAGAAAAAATTGGACCATTCTGTTGAGTGACCATGTGCTTAAAAATGTGCTGCCCACTAGACCCTCATTTATATATAGGAAGGCCCCCAATTTGAGAGATGCCCTGGTACCCAGCTGTGTGGACCCTCCAGTTAAATCCAAATTTATGGGGTGGCATAAACCGGGGCCCTTTCCATGTAGAGGGTGTAATGCATGTGAGGAACACATGGGGACGAGGATGGAAAATATTACATCACACGTAAGCGGTAGATTTTTTAAACTAAGGTCGTTTATGACCTGTAACACCGCTTATGTGGTGTATGTGATATGGTGTGAATGCGGCCTACAGTATGTGGGCCGCACCACCCGACCCCTCAAACAATGCATTTCAGAACATGTGTATAACATAAGAAGAGGGTTTGAAAAACATAGTTTATCCTTACATTTTAAAAATTGCCGTAATCAAGATCCGACGGGTATGAAATATTGTGCTGTAGATAAATTGGAACCATCATGGAGAGGATGTAATAGGGTCAGAGAGCTTTCTAAGTTGGAGACACGTTGGATTTATGACCTGGGGAGTTTAAACCCAGGTGGGATGAATGTAGATATAGACCTGAACTGTTTTATAAACAATGATTGATATGTAAGGGGGACCGCTCTTACTGAATCTGCTATGCCTTTTTCTAATATTTTTCATTTTTTTAGCTCCTATTTCTTTAGCTCCTATTTTTTAGCTTCCATTTTTACATTTTAAATTTTAATTTTATTTTTAATTTTTTAATTCTTTTACTCAGTTTCCTACGGGGTTAATATGGATCAGTGATTCTTATCCGCGCTCACCCTGTGGCGTGCGCCAGGGGTTGGTGCGCGGAAGTATGAGATCCTTTATGAAGTAGAGAGAGAGGTGCGCAGACCGATACTGCCTGGTATTGCAGCCTGAAAGGGCTGGGGGCGCAGACTGAAGTATTCAGGTACTGCAGCCCTATAAACCTAAGAGAGGCGCATACAGGTGGAAACTGGTACTACAGCCAAACCCCATAGGGGAGGCGCAGACGGAGGAATTGAGTATTGCAGGAGGGGGGCGCAGACAGGCATTGCTCGGTACTGCAATGTTTGTGCGCACAATTTTAATTAATAAAGGCAAGGAGTTTAAAAAGGCTCACCTCGCAGCCAATCAGTAGCCCCTGATGAGACTTCTGGGTCGAAACGCGTAGGGCGGAGCCTGAAAGGAGCGAGGAGAGGGATCCATTTGCGGCAGCGTGGCTTGACTTGCTATGAACGGGCGGAGGTGGAGGCATTAAGAGCGGTGTCCCGGGAACACAACTTGTTATATGCGCATAAACTTCCGACATTCTGTAAGTGCAATACCGCTGGCCTATATATTTATTAAACTGTACTTCACTATTTTAAATTTATTTGAGTCCTAGTGGTTGGATTACTGAGGTCTGTAACGGAATCCCTCCCTGGATGCAAAGTTGACTAATGAAGGATATATTGTGACCCCCTCTGAGCGTTTATGCATACCTCTTAGTGAAGAGGTTTACTGGGTGAGTGCAGGCTATTCAGGGGGGGAGCCTTATACTCACTTGGTAACCAGTAAAAGGGGAGAGGAATCCACCTGGTGTATATTGTTGGTGAAGGATATGATCTGAGCTTTACAGTATTACGCTATGGAACTCTTTTTTATCTCTTAAAGTGATAACACAGTGGATTTGGATGGACTGATCTGGGTGAGCCCTGGAGGTCGTCTTCATCTAAAAGGACTGTGAGATTGTAGCGCGATTGTTTGTATCATATTGGATTCTTGAAGTTTAAGTGACTTTTTGCATTGCGCTCCACTAATTGAGATTGTAATTTATGCCCAAAGCGCGGTTGAACCTGTTTTGTAATGAGATGTTAATATATATGTTTTATTGAGAATATATTTGAAAACAGCTACTATAATTAGCTAGCTTGCAATTTGAATTGCTAAAGAACTTTTCAATGCTTACATTTTTATATGATATCTACATTTAAATAGAAAGATAACATTATTTTATGGGATTCTGTTGGCAAACTACACATACTTTATTATACTACATACCATTAGGTGAAAGAAACCTTGTGGTATAAGAAAGGTGTAATTAACTGTATTAATACATAATACTAACCAACTAACTAATTAACCTGTTGTAAGCTAACAATAAAACGTTGAATGTATTGTGCTTAAAAGAACCTAAAGGTCACATTAACGGTATAATTCCTGTTTATACAATTTGAACTTTAAGTTTTACTACATAACTTGACAAATATTGCCTAGATTTTTCCTACATATCTACACAAGTTACCACAGTGATAGAAACTACAAATTCAAGGGTGAATCCATACATATGTCATATATAAAGACTATAGCCATATATAGACCAGCAAAATGTGTTTATTGGAGAAGATATTAATCTTATTATTGAGTCTATTGTCAGGCAGGCAACACAGCTGACAACGCTACTTAATGAGCAAGGTTTTGCATGAATGAAAGATTGCATTACTTTTAATTTTGATTATAGAATTTTTTTCCCGGAGAAATATAACAACTACGGAGATTGCTAATCATCTGCCATCATTTTCCTGCAAGGTGGGATGTCAGAATTCTAACGGTTTTATTTATGCAGGAGACTATTTTTGATCTTATTCTACATAACACAACTGTTATATTCTTTTTTGAATGTACTTAGAAGATTTATGATCACTAGGCTATAAATCCTTGATGAGATGGAATACTGTTAGAAGGAAAAACTACTTGGAACTGTTCATATTTTGTATATATGCTGTATGATAAGCAAATACAATTTTTTATATAAAATCATATACTGAGTGCTATGATTCATTTCAAGGTATACCGTCAATCTATAATTACTGTTATAGAGGGTTCAGACCCGACTATGCCGGATGTATATGATAGCAACGCTTTAAAGGCTGGTCCTTTAGTGAGTTAGCAATCATGAAAAAGGCAAGAACCACCCAGGTTTTCTTCAGCCTTCTAGTGCGTGCACGCGTAGCTCTCCATCTGTGTGCACTAGAAGGCCCAGGCAAACCAGACGCATGCTGCTGTGCGGAAACCGCCGGTCTGAATGCGGAGACAGCCGCCCCGCTGCCAGAACTCGCGGCGGCATCTCCGCAATCCATTACAGTACCCCCCCTGAGGAGTGGACTCCGGACACTTCCCACCGGGCTTCCCAGGATGAGAGTCATGAAATTCTTTCTTTAATTCTTCCGTATGCACGCGACAATCTGGCACCCAAGTTCTTTCCTCCACACCATATCCTTTGCAGTGGACCAGATACTGCACAGAATTCTGCACTAATCAAGAGTCCAGAATCTTTTCAATCTCATATTCAGGTTGATCATCAACCAACACAGATGGGGGGGGGGCGAGGAATCCACGTGCACTGCCGGCTTCAACAGAGACACATGGAATGATCTCACACCTCGCATGCTGGCTGGGAGATCAATTGCATAAGTGACATTATTAATTTTTCTGGTCACTGGGAATGGTCCTATGAATCTAGGACCCAGTTTGGGTGACAATTGCTTCAGGGCCAAATTCCGAGTGGACACCCACACCAAGTCTCCCGGAGAAAATTTCCACTTTACAGACCGTCTCTCATCTGCCTGTTTTTTCTGAGGTAGAAAGGTCTTAGGCTCAAAACCCCTAGATAGAGCATCTGCTTTGGAATTTTTACTCTATAACATACATGCAGCTAGATATGTTGTTGCAGTTTGGCTCCTATACCCCTTTCACAATATGGGGGAAAGTTAACCCCTATGTATACACATAGACGCAACTAAATAAAATTCTTGGGGTCACACACCTTCTAAGGTATACCAAACTTTCTTTATTGTTGCATAACTACAAACCCCCCATAAATAACCACAATGCTATCACATAGATCCCAAACAATTTAAAACCAACAATGACGGAGCCTTAGCAGCTATATGCATGTAGACAATATAAAGTGATGCTAGTGTACAGGTATAATTTTTCCTGGCCAGGAATAAACTATGCCACCATCACATTCATCCGCGCATACTCCCTCCTTTCACACTTGTGCCATAGCTGTAATAAATCGTAGGGGGCCCCCCTCTTGGGTCAAAACAATGATTTCCAGTGCACTCAACTCAGGCAAAATAAAGTTCCATTCACTGTGCACAGCTTGTTTGCCGCCAGTTGTAGCCTGGCAGCGTGCGTTGATCTCACCCCTCCAGTTGTCAGCTATTGTCCTCGGTATGTCCCGGGTCCTTGGTGGATTTAGCCAGTCACTCCTGCTCACTCCACGCTGGGGTCAACACGACCATCTCACAGCGCTGTTGCCGCAGGTAGAGGACGCCAGCCTGGGATCCCTATGGACTCGTGTGAGAGGGATGCTGCGTCACACGCATCCGCTTTGGCTCCGCCCACCGACACGTTTCACGTCCTAATTGGACGTTTCATCGGGGTGTGTCCATGCCTCCCTCTGCCCCGTCCTAAGTATCCTCCTTAACCCCGCCCCTTGTCTCCGTAGCCATACCATTCGCATTATTCTATACGGAGACTCTTCCTGGGGTAGGATTTGATACAAATATCACACATTTCATGGAGTTTGTGTATGCAATGGCCATATATTGACAGCCTACAACGATATGATGTTCTTTCGGTAAGTTAAAGTTATAATATTTTCTTTCCTTATACACAAGTCCAGAAACGGAATTCCGCAATAGCAATATGTGGATCAAACAGTATCCCATTGATTTGCATTTCTGACACGAATACTCATTCCACAGTTGCTCCTCAAAGGCACTTTAACAGTCCCTCCATCTTGTTTTAGCAGTATGCAAGGATGTTTTATATTTTGTATATATATAATGTACACTTAAAGGCACAGTCCATAACCATGGCACAATCCATGCACTGCGGCTCCAAGCATATCCCATGCCTTACTCACAGACACAGTCAGATCAACAGGAAAGATTGATCATCTCATATATAGTTCTGACTGGGGGAGATCAATATATACTTAGTTGTATCTATTCGCCCTGAGGAAGGGGGATAGGTCCAGTTCTGCATTTAATCCACTTGGAGTTACACTCCCAAGTTTAAAGATCCACATAGCTTCTTTGCAGTAAAGGACCTCATCAAAATCAGAAATTTTCAAACCATAGATACCCTTGACTGAGGTCCCCCTCAGGCTACTCTGATGGTAGTCCCTGTAGTGATCATAAATTATTCCTGTGGCCTTCCCACTTATAATCCTACAGAAGTGTTCCAACACTCTCTCTTTTAATGCTCTTTTTGTTTTACCGATGTATTTTAGACCGCAAGGGCACTGTATCATATACACTACTTTTTTTGTATCACAATTGATAAAAGATCTGATAGTATATTCTTTTTCGCCCCTGCAGTCAACAAATACCCTGGTGTTGTCCACATATTGACACATTTTACACACATTTAAACATGCCTGTAGGTTTTCTCTGATCAAGCCATGTAGATGGACTTCTCTGCAGTTCACTATGCACAAGACGGTCCCTCAAATTCGGTGCCCGCCTTGCTGTTAAAAGTGGTCTTGGCCCTACAATTCTTGCCACTTCTCTGTCTGAAGTCAAAATAGGCCAGAATTTATTCAAGAGTTCACGCAAATTATCCCAATGGGCTCCAAAGCCGGTTATAAGGCGCATATGTTCCTCCCCCTCCGCCCTTCGCGGCATCCCCCCGGGGGCCAGCAAACTTTGCCGGTCCTGGTTCCATGCCCTCTTCAATGCCTTACGCAATACCGAGTGTGTATAGCCACGTTCTCGGAATCTTTGATACATCATCCAAGCTTCCTGTCTGAAGTCCTCATCCCTTCCACAATTCCTCCTCAGTTGGAGGAACTGTCCATAAGGAATTCCCTTCTTTAGGGACTGTGGATGATGACTCCCCGCATGCAATACCGTATTGCCTGCTGTCGGTTTGCGGAAGGACGTTGTGACCACCCTCTGTCCCTCAATCTTCAGCATGAGATCCAAAAATGGAATCTCCATGCCAGAAGAGAAGGTCAAGCGGATGTTTTTACCGTTAATATTGAGTTTTGCCACAAACTGCTCCAATTCAGATTGAGTGCCCCTCCACACCATTAAGACGTCGTCTATGAACCTAATCCAGAGGGCGACGTGTGCACCATACTCCGGGCTAGGGAACACTTGCTCCCTCTCCCAGAGTCCCAAATGCAAACAAGCATAGGCTGGTGCACACGACGCCCCCATCGACGTTTCGCGTAGTTGCTGGTAATAGCACCCGTCGAAAATAAAGCAATTCCGCGTTAAAATTAATCTCATCGCCTCGACTATGAAGGCATTATGAGCCAAAGCGGAGGGATGCCGCTCGCGGAGGAAGAAGGACATTGCCCGGAGGCCCTCCTCATGCGGGATCAACGTGTAGAGAGACTCCACATCGATCCCCACAAGGAGGGACCCCGGGGGCACCTCGAAACCGGCAAGGACACCCAGGACATCACGTGTATCTTGAACATATGAGGGCAGGGCCTGCACTAATGGACATGTTTTTGTATCTACATATTGGCCTAACCGTTGGGTGGGACTCCCCACCGCGGACACAATTGGTCGTCCGGGTGGGTTGGATATTGACTTATGAACTTTTGGAATGGTATATATAGTTGGTATATTATAGGTGGTTACAGTGAGGAACTCATATTCTTTGATGGTAAGTATTCCCTCATGTAATCCCTCATCAACTAGGCTATTGATCTGATCTTTGATAACCGGAAAGGGATTTTCACGAAGTTTTCGGTAGGTAGTTCCATCATTTAATTGTCTCATAATTTCTTTCACATAATTCTCCTCATCCATGAGAACAACATTTCCCCCTTTATCACTGGGTTTAATAACTAGCTTAGGGGCTTTTTGTAATTCTTCCAAGGCTATTTTTTCCTGAGAAGTTAAATTGTTGTCCCCCTTGGAAGGGAAGAGTTTTAAACTCCATAACTCTTGTTCAATTGTATTCAGAAATACATGTACATTCCTATTTTGCGAGAGGGGGGCATAAATATTGATTTTGCCCGTAGGTTAGTAGCTAGGGGAGGAGATTGGGAGGAGCCAGGGGAAATGTTGTTCACATCAGAGTTCAAATCCATGACATACTCATTTTGTTCATCCTGGAGCAATTCAAGAGCTATCATGGCTTCCCTTTCGTTCGCCTGCAGACATTCATATCTGTTCTGAGGAACAACACTCGCCTGATTATTTTCACCAAATGTTAGCTTCAATATCACCTTCCTCAGAAACAAATAGATGTCCTTATATATTTCAAACACATCCCCTGATACCGTAGGGGAGAAGGAAAGCCCTTTCTCAAGTAAGGAGATATGTGTTTCATCAAGTTTAAATTGTGACAGATTAATAACATTCCTGCTAGCTTCATCACCAACTCCTCGATCCATGGATATTACCTCTTCTGACTTCCACTGCGGGTCAATCTGCCTGAAACTTCCTCCTTTTCCTGCCCATTTAACTCCACTTCCTCCCGTCTGTCTTTCCCCCTGCCTCTGCCTCGTCCTCTTCCTCTGCCTTTTCTGCCTCTGCCTCTTCCTCTGTTTGGGGTCCTTTCGTCTAAAAAAGTGACTGACTTACGACTGCTGCCAGATACATCCGTGTCTATGCTGGAAGGTTCTAAGCTATCTGATCCTGCTGAACCCCGTCTCCCTTTCTTTTTGGCCTTCTTTTGTTCAATACGATTAATGGGATTAAGGGCCTCATCCGAGTCCCATCTCGCTAAATCTTTCTGAAATTTTTGTTGTTATTGTTTTTTAATTGTGGCCTGAATTCTTTCAATTTGTTTTCTCAAATTATCATTAAACGAATTAAAATCAGTATGTTTACTTAATGCATTCAGATCTGCTGCACTTTCCATGACTTCAGTAGTGATTTCCTGCAACTGCTCTCTCTCCTCATCAGCCATCATTTTTAATATTTCTAATCCTCGCTCTAATGATTTTTCCTTCCACTTTTCCACAAACCGAGGTGTTAGTAAAATAATTGGAATTTTTAATACCTGGTATATGCGTAACAGGTGACCGTGAGGGACACAACCCGTCAGAAAAATCCACACACTGCACTGCCACTCCTCCAACCTGTATCTTGGTAGCATGAACAGCAACTCTCCCCAAACAATGCCGATGACAATGGGCTGACCATCTCAGTAGTTGACCTGAAGCCCAGTCAATCTGAGGGGAGTGGAGTTGCAACCAGGGCATACCGAGAATAATGGTAGAGGTTACCATTGGCAGAACCAGGAACTGCAATTTCTCTCTATGCAACACCCCCAAAGTACACAACAACAAGGGGGTCTGGAAAAGAGGTTGACCACTCAATAATGGAGAGTCATCCACTGCAGTGACCAGAATCTGCCGGTCTAGAGGGAACAAGGGAATCCCCAATTTTTTTACAAAATCATAATCTATGAAGTTCGCCGCAGAACCGGAGTCCACAAAGGCTTCTGCTGAACTAGTCCGACCCTCCCATGTAATAGAGCAGGGAAGGAGCAGACGATTATTGTTTAGAGATAAAGACCGCTCGCCTATGGTATTGACTAACCCCAGGTGGCAGCATTCTCCTGGCCCATTAGCACAATTCTGGGTTACCTGGCCCTTTTCAGTACCATATAGACCATGTTTTCTTGACCTCCTGTGACTCTTTTTCACTTGTCTCAACCCTGAATATCCGATTTGCATCGGCTTGTCTGGGGGTGACGAAGGTAGAGAAGAGTCATATGAGACAGACCTTACAGCATTCCTACCACGAATCTGTTTCTGGTAGCGCAAACGGCGATCTATCTGCACGGCCAAAGAAATTGCGTCGTCTACCGATTTGGGTTCAGGATATCCTATCATCACATCATGGATTGTATCCGACAATCCTGCCAAAAAACAGTCCAATAAAGCATATGCTCCCCATCTAGCCAAGACAGCCCACTTCCTAAACTCAGCGGCGTAAGCCTCAACCGATTTACGACCCTGCCTGAGCATCTTGAGCTTCTTTTCAGCAGTGGAGGCAATATCCGGGTCATCGTATATAATGGCCATGGCCTCAAAAAACTCCGGAACTGATAATAATGCCTCATGCTCTGCAGGTAGGCTATATGCCCATGTCTGGGAATCACCCAACAGCAGGGTCTTTATAAATGTTACCCTTTGAGACTCAGTTCCTGACAGGGTAGGCCTCAACTCAAAATAAGACAGTACCCGATTTCTGAAATTCCGAAAGTCAGATCTATGGCCAGAAAACTTCTCAGGTACGGACATACAAATATCCGTGACTGGAGGGGATCACACTGAATTTATAGCTAATTGAAGTTCTTGAATAGCCCCAAATAGCTGGTTGATCTGAGTCTGTTGGTTCATAATTACCCCAGAAATATTGTTTACCGCGGTGGTCAGGACTTCAACATGACTATACAGTGCGTCCATAATGTTTTTGGGTCTGCCGTTCTGTAATGATTGGTGTCAGCACACAGAGAGAATCTGATTATTGGTGATCTGCAGAATCATCAACAATACAGATGTATACCTGATTATGGATGATCTGCAGAATCACCAACAGTGGTGCTCAGCAGAGCTCGAATATTCGAGTAGCTCGAATATTCGAGCTCTTTTTCAGCTATTCGAGCTCGGTATTCGAGCTCCGAATAGCTGTAGCTATTCGAATGGGCTATTCGAGTACACTCGAATAGCCCATTCACTATTCGAGCTATTCGAGCAAAACAGCGCTATTCGAGCTCGGTACCGAGCTCGAATAGCGTCATAGCCCAGATTGATGTCCTTAGAGCCAATCAGAGGGCTCCCAGGCCCTCTGACGGCAGCAAATCACAGAGGGGGACCCTGGCCAGCCCCTACCCTATAAATAGCGGCCGCCATGTTAGGTTTCTCCGTGCTTGCCTGAGACTTGTACAGAGAGAGAGTTGCTCCTTTGTGCTTTGGCTTAGCAAGAGCTCTATTGTGGTCATTTACCTAGCGTTTTTGCTCACATACACCTCCTATACACACCTATATTGTTGTTAGTTAGTTAGACATTGTATTTTAGTTAGTAGCTTTTGTGTTACATACTAGACAGAGACAGCTGCTGCAAGCTTACAGCTTTAGGCCTCAGGGCCTGCCTGTGTGGGCAGCTGTTCTCTCCTGTCCTCTCTGTTTATTTCTCTCATCTATACCAGTATTTCTGCTGTCCTTTACTACTGATTGTATTAGTATTGTAGTTATATACTGCTGTAACTGTACTAGGACACTCACTGTCACTGTTCATAGGCTACTAGCTGCTCCTGCGTGTGTGCACTCACTGTCTGTGTACACACACTACACACACTCTATTTCCTTCTGATAACTGATTGCTTATTGTAATTAGTTAGTTGTACTTACTGTTACTACTTACTCTTACTGTACTAGGAGTCTAGGACACTCAGTCACTGTTCATAGGCTACTAGCTCCTGCGTGTGTGCACTCACTGTCTGTGTACACACACTACACACACTCTATTTCCTTCTGATAACTGATTGCTTATTGTAATTAGTTAGTTGTACTTACTGTTACTACTTACTCTTACTGTACTAGGAGTCTAGGACACTCAGTCACTGTTCATAGGCTACTAGCTCCTGCGTGTGTGCACTCACTGTCTGTGCACACACACTACACACACTCTGTTTCCTTCTGATAACTGATTGCTTATTGTAATTAGTTAGTTGTACTTACTGTTACTACTTACTCTTACTGTACTAGGAGTCTAGGACACTCAGTCACTGTTCATAGGCTACTAGCTCCTGCGTGTGTGCACTCACTGTCTGTGTACACACACTACACACACTCTATTTCCTTCTGATTACTGATTGATTATTGTAATTAGTTAGTTGTACTTACTGTTACTACTTACTCTTTCTGTACTAGGAGTCTAGGACACTCAGTCACTGTTCATAGGCTACTAGCTCCTGCGTGTGTGCACTCACTGTCTGTGTACACACACTACACACACTCTATTTCCTTCTGATTACTGATTGCTTATTGTAATTAGTTAGTTGTACTTACTGTTACTACTTACTCTTACTGTACTAGGAGTCTAGGACCCTCAGTCACTGTTCATAGGCTACTAGCTCCTGCGTGTGTGCACTCACTGTCTGTGTACACACACTACACACACTCTATTTCCTTCTGATAACTGATTGCTTATTGTAATTAGTTAGTTGTACTTACTGTTACTACTTACTCTTACTGTACTAGGAGTCTAGGACACTCAGTCACTGTTCATAGGCTACTAGCTTCTGCGTGTGTGCACGCACTGTCTGTGTACACACACTACACACACTCTATTTCCTTCTGATAACTGATTGCTTATTGTAATTAGTTAGTTGTACTTACTGTTACTACTTACTCTTACTGTACTAGGAGTCTAGGACACTCAGTCACTGTTCATAGGCTACTAGCTCCTGCGTGTGTGCACTCACTGTCTGTGTACACAAACTACACACACTCTATTTCCTTCTGATTACTGATTGATTATTGTAATTAGTTAGTTGTACTTACTGTTACTACTTACTCTTACTGTACTAGAAGTCTAGGACACTCATTCACTGTTCATAGGCTACTAGCTCCTGCGTGTGTGCACTCACTGTCTGTGTACACACACTACACACACTCTATTTCCTTCTGATAACTGATTGCTTATTGTAATTAGTTAGTTGTACTTACTGTTACTACTTACTCTTACTGTACTAGAAGTCTAGGACACTCATTCACTGTTCATAGGCTACTAGCTCCTGTGTGTGTGCACTCACTGTCTGTGTACACACACTACACACACTCTATTTCCTTCTGATAACTGATTGCTTATTGTAATTAGTTAGTTGTACTTACTGTTACTACTTACTCTTACTGTACTAGGAGTCTAGGACACTCAGTCACTGTTCATAGGCTACTAGCTCCTGCGTGTGTGCACTCACTGTCTATGTACACACACTACACACACTCTATTTCCTTCTGATAACTGATTGCTTATTGTAATTAGTTAGTTGTACTTACTGTTACTACTTACTCTTACTGTACTAGGAGTCTAGGACACTCAGTCACTGTTCATAGGCTACTAGCTCCTGCGTGTGTGCACTCACTGTCTGTGTACACACACTACACACACTCTATTTCCTTCTGATAACTGATTGCTTATTGTAATTAGTTAGTTGTACTTACTGTTACTACTTACTCTTACTGTACTAGGAGTCTAGGACACTCAGTCACTGTTCATAGGCTACTAGCTCCTGCGTGTGTGCACTCACTGTCTGTGTACACACACTACACACACTCTATTTCCTACTGATTGATTATTGTAATTAGTTAGTTGTACTTACTGTTACTACTTACTCTTTCTGTACTAGGAGTCTAGGACACTCAGTCACTGTTCATAGGCTACTAGCTCCTGCGTGTGTGCACTCACTGTCTGTGTACACACACTACACACACTCTATTTCCTTCTGATTACTGATTGCTTATTGTAATTAGTTAGTTGTACTTACTGTTACTACTTACTCTTACTGTACTAGGAGTCTAGGACACTCAGTCACTGTTCATAGGCTACTAGCTCCTGCGTGTGTGCACTCACTGTCTGTGTACACACACTACACACACTCTATTTCCTTCTGATAACTGATTGCTTATTGTAATTAGTTAGTTGTACTTACTGTTACTACTTACTCTTACTGTACTAGGAGTCTAGGACACTCAGTCACTGTTCATAGGCTACTAGCTCCTGCGTGTGTGCACTCACTGTCTGTGTACACACACTACACACACTCTATTTCCTTCTGATAACTGATTGCTTATTGTAATTAGTTAGTTGTACTTACTGTTACTACTTACTCTTACTGTACTAGGAGTCTAGGACACTCAGTCACTGTTCATAGGCTACTAGCTCCTGCGTGTGTGCACGCACTGTCTGTGTACACACACTACACACACTCTATTTCCTTCTGATAACTGATTGCTTATTGTAATTAGTTAGTTGTACTTACTGTTACTACTTACTCTTACTGTACTAGGAGTCTAGGACACTCAGTCACTGTTCATAGGCTACTAGCTCCTGCGTGTGTGCACTCACTGTCTGTGTACACACACTACACACACTCTATTTCCTTCTGATTACTGATTGATTATTGTAATTAGTTAGTTGTACTTACTGTTACTACTTACTCTTTCTGTACTAGGAGTCTAGGACACTCAGTCACTGTTCATAGGCTACTAGCTCCTGCGTGTGTGCACTCACTGTCTGTGTACACACACTACACACACTCTATTTCCATCTGATAACTGATTGCTTATTGTAATTAGTTAGTTGTACTTACTGTTACTACTTACTCTTACTGTACTAGAAGTCTAGGACACTCATTCACTGTTCATAGGCTACTAGCTCCTACGTGTGTGCACTCACTGTCTGTGTACACACACTACACACACTCTATTTCCTTCTGATTACTGATTGCTTATTGTAATTAGTTAGTTGTACTTACTGTTACTACTTACTCTTACTGTACTAGGAGTCTAGGGCACTCAGTCACTGTTCATAGGCTACTAGCTCCTGTGTGTGTGCACTCACTGTCTGTGTACACACACTACACACACTCTATTTCCTTCTGATAACTGATTGCTTATTGTAATTAGTTAGTTGTACTTACTGTTACTACTTACTCTTACTGTACTAGGAGTCTAGGACACTCAGTCACTGTTCATAGGCTACTAGCTCCTGCGTGTGTGCACTCACTGTCTGTGTACACACACTACACACACTCTATTTCCTTCTGATAACTGATTGCTTATTGTAATTAGTTAGTTGTACTTACTGTTACTACTTACTCTTACTGTACTAGGAGTCTAGGACACTCAGTCACTGTTCATAGGCTACTAGCTCCTGCGTGTGTGCACTCACTGTCTGTGTACACACACTACACACACTCTATTTCCTACTGATTGATTATTGTAATTAGTTAGTTGTACTTACTGTTACTACTTACTCTTTCTGTACTAGGAGTCTAGGACACTCAGTCACTGCTCATAGGCTACTAGCTCCTGCGTGTGTGCACTCACTGTCTGTGTACACACACTACACACACTCTATTTCCTTCTGATTACTGATTGCTTATTGTAATTAGTTAGTTGTACTTACTGTTACTACTTACTCTTACTGTACTAGGAGTCTAGGACACTCAGTCACTGTTCATAGGCTACTAGCTCCTGCGTGTGTGCACTCACTGTCTGTGTACACACACTACACACACTCTATTTCCTTCTGATAACTGATTGCTTATTGTAATTAGTTAGTTGTACTTACTGTTACTACTTACTCTTACTGTACTAGGAGTCTAGGACACTCAGTCACTGTTCATAGGCTACTAGCTCCTGCGTGTGTGCACTCACTGTCTGTGTACACACACTACACACACTCTATTTCCTTCTGATAACTGATTGCTTATTGTAATTAGTTAGTTGTACTTACTGTTACTACTTACTCTTACTGTACTAGGAGTCTAGGACACTCAGTCACTGTTCATAGGCTACTAGCTCCTGCGTGTGTGCACTCACTGTCTGTGTACACACACTACACACACTCTATTTCCTTCTGATTACTGATTGATTATTGTAATTAGTTAGTTGTACTTACTGTTACTACTTACTCTTTCTGTACTAGGAGTCTAGGACACTCAGTCACTGTTCATAGGCTACTAGCTCCTGCGTGTGTGTACTCACTGTCTGTGTACACACACTACACACACTCTATTTCCTTCTGATTACTGATTGCTTATTGTAATTAGTTAGTTGTACTTACTGTTACTACTTACTCTTACTGTACTAGGAGTCTAGGACACTCAGTCACTGTTCATAGGCTACTAGCTCCTGCGTGTGTGCACTCACTGTCTGTGTACACACACTACACACACTCTATTTCCTTCTGATAACTGATTGCTTATTGTAATTAGTTAGTTGTACTTACTGTTACTACTTACTCTTACTGTACTAGGAGTCTAGGACACTCATTCACTGTTCATAGGCTACTAGCTCCTGCGTGTGTGCACTCACTGTCTGTGTACACACACTACACACACTCTATTTCCTTCTGATAACTGATTGCTTATTGTAATTAGTTAGTTGTACTTACTGTTACTACTTACTCTTACTGTACTAGGAGTCTAGGACACTCAGTCACTGTTCATAGGCTACTAGCTCCTGCGTGTGTGCACTCACTGTCTGTGTACACACACTACACACACTTTATTTCCTTCTGATAACTGATTGCTTATTGTAATTAGTTAGTTGTACTTACTGTTACTACTTACTCTTACTGTACTAGGAGTCTAGGACACTCAGTCACTGTTCATAGGCTACTAGCTCCTGCGTGTGTGCACTCACTGTCTGTGTACACACACTACACACACTCTATTTCCTTCTGATTACTGATTGATTATTGTAATTAGTTAGTTGTACTTACTGTTATTACTTACTCTTTCTGTACTAGGAGTCTAGGACACTCAGTCACTGTTCATAGGCTACTAGCTCCTGCGTGTGTGCACTCACTGTCTGTGTACACACACTACACACACTCTATTTCCTTCTGATTACTGATTGCTAATTGTAATTAGTTAGTTGTACTTACTGTTACTACTTACTCTTACTGTACTAGGAGTCTAGGACACTCAGTCACTGTTCATAGGCTACTAGCTCCTGCGTGTGTGCACTCACTGTCTGTGTACACACACTACACACACTCTATTTCCTTCTGATAACTGATTGCTTATTGTAATTAGTTAGTTGTACTTACTGTTACTACTTACTCTTACTGTACTAGGAGTCTAGGACACTCATTCACTGTTCATAGGCTACTAGCTCCTGCGTGTGTGCACTCACTGTCTGTGTACACACACTCAGTGGTGCTCAGCAGAGCTCGAATATTCGAGTAGCTCGAATATTCGAGCTCTTTTCCAGCTATTCGAGCTCGGTATTCGAGCTCCGAATAGCTGGAGCTATTCGAATGGGCTATCCGAGTACACTCGAATAGCCCATTCACTATTCGAGCTATTCGAGCAACCCGGCGCTATTCGAGCTCGGTACCGAGCTCGAATAGCGTCATAGCCCAGATTGATGTCCTTAGAGCCAATCAGAGGGCTCCCAGGCCCTCTGACGGCAGCCAATCACAGAGGGGGACCCTGGCCCCTACCCTATAAATAGCGGCCGCCATGTTCCGTTTCTCCATGCTTGCCTGAGACTTGTACAGAGAGAGAGTTGCTCCTTTGTGCTTTGGCTTAGCAAGTGCTCTATTGTGATCATTTACCTAGCGTTTTTGCTCACCTACACCTGCCATATACACCTATATTGTTGTTAGTTAGATAGACATTGTATTTTAGTTAGTAGCTTGTGTGTTACATTAGAGACAGGCAGCTGCTGCAAGCTTACAGGTTTAGGCCTCAGGGGGGCCTTGCCTCTGTGGGCAGCTGTCCTCTGTTTATTTCTCTCATCTATACCAGTATTTCTGCTGTCCTTTACTAATAGTATTGTAGTTATACTGTACTAGGAGTAGGACACTCACTGACTGTCACTGTTTATAGGCTACTAGCTAGCTCCTGCGTGTGTGCACTCACTCACTGTCTGTGTGTACACACACTCTATTTCCTTCTGATTACTTATAGATTATTGTTATTTAGTTGTACTTACTTACTACTTACTCTTACTGTACCCGTAGGGACACTCACTGTCACTGTTCATATAGGCTACTAGCTCCTGCGTGTGCGCACTGCACTCACTGTCTGAGTGTACACACACAACACACACTCTATTTCCTTCTGATCGCTGATTGATTATCGTAATTAGTTAGTTGTACTTACTGTTACTACTTACTCTTACTGTACTAGGAGTCTAGGACACTCGGTCACTGTCCATAGGCTACTAGCTCCTGCGTGCGTGCACTCACTGTCTGAGTGTACACACACCCACACTCCATTTCCTTCTGATCGCTGATTGATTATCGTAATTAGTTAGTTCTACTTACTGTTACTACTTACTCTTACTGTACTAGGAGTCTAGGACACTCAGTCACTGTGTTCATAGGCTACTAGCTCCTGCGTGCGGTCACTCACTGTCTGAGTGTACACACACCACCCACACTCTATTTCCTTCTGATCGCTGATTGATTATTGTAATTAGTTAGTTCTACTTACTGTTACTACTTACTCTTACTGTACTAGGAGTCTAGGACACTCAGTCACTGTGTTCATAGGCTACTAGCTCCTGCGTGCGTGCACTCACTGTCTGAGTGTACACACACCCACACTCCATTTCCTTCTGATCGCTGATTGATTATTGTAATTAGTTAGTTCTACTTACTGTTACTACTTACTCTTACTGTACTAGGAGTCTAGGACACTCAGTCACTGTGTTGATAGGCTACTAGCTCCTGCGTGCGTGCACTCACTGTCTGAGTGTACACACACCCACACTCCATTTCCTTCTGATCGCTGATTGATTATTGTAATTAGTTAGTTCTTCTTACTGTTACTACTTACTCTTACTGTACTAGGAGTCTAGGACACTCAGTCACTGTGTTCATAGGCTACTAGCTCCTGCGTGCGTGCACTCACTGTCTGAGTGTACACACACCCACACTCCATTTCCTTCTGATCGCTGATTGATTATTGTAATTAGTTAGTTCTACTTACTGTTACTAGTTACTCTTACTGTACTAGGAGTCTAGGACACTCAGTCACTGTGTTCATAGGCTACTAGCTCCTGCGTGCGTGCACTCACTGTCTGAGTGTACACACACCCACACTCCATTTCCTTCTGATCGCTGATTGATTATTGTAATTAGTTAGTTCTACTTACTGTTACTACTTACTCTTACTGTACTAGGAGTCTAGGACACTCAGTCACTGTGTTCATAGGCTACTAGCTCCTGCGTGCGTGCACTCACTGTCTGAGTGTACACACACCCACACTCCATTTCCTTCTGATCGCTGATTGATTATTGTAATTAGTTAGTTCTTCTTACTGTTACTACTTACTCTTACTGTACTAGGAGTCTAGGACACTCAGTCACTGTGTTCATAGGCTACTAGCTCCTGCGTGCGTGCACTCACTGTCTGAGTGTACACACACCCTTCTGATCGCTGATTGATTATTGTAATTAGTTAGTTCTACTTACTGTTACTACTTACTCTTACTGTACTAGGAGTCTAGGACACTCAGTCACTGTGTTCATAGGCTACTAGCTCCTGCGTGCGTGCACTCACTGTCTGAGTGTACACACACCCACACTCCATTTCCTTCTGATCGCTGATTGATTATTGTAATTAGTTAGTTCTTCTTACTGTTACTACTTACTCTTACTGTACTAGGAGTCTAGGACACTCAGTCACTGTGTTCATAGGCTACTAGCTCCTGCGTGCGTGCACTCACTGTCTGAGTGTACACACACCCACACTCCATTTCCTTCTGATCGCTGATTGATTATTGTAATTAGTTAGTTCTACTTACTGTTACTAGTTACTCTTACTGTACTAGGAGTCTAGGACACTCAGTCACTGTCCATAGGCTACTAGCTCCTGCGTGCGGTCACTCACTGTCTGAGTGTACACACACCCACACTCCATTTCCTTCTGATCGCTGATTGATTATTGTAATTAGTTAGTTCTACTTACTGTTACTACTTACTCTTACTGTACTAGGAGTCTAGGACACTCAGTCACTGTGTTCATAGGCTACTAGCTCCTGCGTGCGTGCACTCACTGTCTGAGTGTACACACACCCACACTCCATTTCCTTCTGATCGCTGATTGATTATTGTAATTAGTTAGTTCTACTTACTGTTACTACTTACTCTTACTGTACTAGGAGTCTAGGACACTCAGTCACTGTGTTCATAGGCTACTAGCTCCTGCGTGCGTGCACTCACTGTCTGAGTGTACACACACCCACACTCCATTTCCTTCTGATCGCTGATTGATTATTGTAATTAGTTAGTTCTACTTACTGTTACTAGTTACTCTTACTGTACTAGGAGTCTAGGACACTCAGTCACTGTCCATAGGCTACTAGCTCCTGCGTGCGGTCACTCACTGTCTGAGTGTACACACACCCACACTCCATTTCCTTCTGATCGCTGATTGATTATTGTAATTAGTTAGTTCTACTTACTGTTACTACTTACTCTTACTGTACTAGGAGTCTAGGACACTCAGTCACTGTGTTCATAGGCTACTAGCTCCTGCGTGCGTGCACTCACTGTCTGAGTGTACACACACCCACACTCCATTTCCTTCTGATCGCTGATTGATTATTGTAATTAGTTAGTTCTACTTACTGTTACTACTTACTCTTACTGTACTAGGAGTCTAGGACACTCAGTCACTGTGTTCATAGGCTACTAGCTCCTGCGTGCGTGCACTCACTGTCTGAGTGTACACACACCCACACTCCATTTCCTTCTGATCGCTGATTGATTATTGTAATTAGTTAGTTCTACTTACTGTTACTACTTACTCTTACTGTACTAGGAGTCTAGGACACTCAGTCACTGTGTTCATAGGCTACTAGCTCCTGCGTGCGTGCACTCACTGTCTGAGTGTACACACACAACACACACTCCATTTCCTTCTGATCACTGATTGATTATCGTAATTAGTTAGTTCTACTTACTGTTACTACTTACTCTTACTGTACTAGGAGTCTAGGACACTCAGTCACTGTCCATAGGCTACTAGCTCCTGCGTGCGTGCACTCACTGTCTGAGTGTACACACACTAAATTTACTTGTGATTACTACTGATTATTGTAACTGCTAGTTGTACTTCCTGACTGTTACTACTTACTTACTGTACTAGGGGACACTCACTCAGTCACCTCACCAACCAACCCACTCCATTAAAGTACCCCACTTTTCAGCCGCCCTTTTAAAAAACTTTTCTCTATACGCCCAAAACATTGAAGATGTCTGGAAGTGGCAGCCAGCGCGGTTTGGGCAAGGGGAAGGGCAGCAAGGGAATCAGGAGGAGAGGGAGCAGCATTGTGGCAAGCCGCGGCCGCGGGCGCGCCACCATGCACAGTTCCGCAGCAGCAGCAGCAGCGTCAGTGGCTAACATTCCTCCCATAGCCACTGGCCGTGGACGCCTTGGGCGCCGCCCAGCAGGAGCATCTGCAACTCACGCTGCAGAGACACAGCAGCAGCAGCGTGTAGCACCTGCTCCCATTTTCCTCCAGCCGGGTCGGAAACGTCCCATTGAGGAAAAGGATGCAGACACTGTGGTGCAACTCATGACGGAGGATGAGCAGCCCGCCATCAGCTCTGCATCCGAGGCCTCCACCCTCACCACCACCACCACCACCACCCCTGTTCGCAGCAGCCGCCCAGCAGGGTCTGGGGAGGAGGCCAGTTCACCGTCACTCGCCGACCTGTCATTCAGCAGTCTTTTGACCCCAGGCATCATGAGTAAATTGTCTGCTGTTGTTGGCGATCTTGAGGAGGAGATGCTGATGGGCACTTTGGGGGATGAGGGATTGGACAGCAAGACTGTGGCGACAGTCAAGCAGCCCATCCATGCATCAGGAGAGGAGTTTGGGGGGTCCTCATCCCAGCAGGACATGTTTCAGGAGGGGGAGGATGATGATGACCCGGTGACAGACAGAGACTGGGTGCCACCACCTCCAGGGGATGTCGTCCTCAGCAGCTCTGAGGAGGAGGAGGAGGATGCTCTTGTGGGCCTTGCAAGGAGGCGCATCATTGCAAGCATTGGCAGCAGCAGTAGGCAGGTCCCACAGCCTGCTGGTGTCTCAGGCTCAGCAGCAGCAGCAGCAGCATCTGCCAGTACCACCACCAGCCGCACCCAAGCCCCCCAAGCCCCCCCCCCAACCACCACAGAGAGACAGGCAGCAGCGCTTCCATGCCGTAGGGGGATGTTTAAGTCACCAATCTGGCGATATTTCACCATGCCCACTGTGTACAGCAAGTACGCCACTTGCAACCACTGTCAGCGGAAGTTGAGCAGAGGTGCAGACCCCTTAAAGTTCTGCACCAGCTCGCTCATCAACCACCTTGCGGCTAAACATTTCCACCAGCATGAGGAGTTCCAGAGGCTGAAGGCATCTGGTGCTGGCAGTGGCACCACACCCATCACTGCACAGCCTTCAGCAGCAGCAGCAGCAACAGCAGCCACCCGCCCTCCTGCTCCTCCAGCAGCACCAGCAGGAGTGCGGAAACGCACTGCTCCTCCCCCCTCTGCAACTCCTGCCGCCGACACTGAGGCCTGTTCTGGCAGCCAGTCCTCAGTGGCCTCCTCCGCTGTGTCTGCTGATTCCCGTGCCAGCAAAAGGCCACGCCAGAGCCTTTTGAGCGAGTCCTTCCAGGGGGTGGTTAGGGCTCTGCCTCCCAGCAGCCGTCGCGTGCGGCAGCTGAACGGCTTGCTGGCACGGGCCATGTGCTCCCAACTCCTGCCGTACACGCTCGTGCAGGAGGGGAGCGACATTCGTGCGCTGCTTGCTTGTGCAGCCCCAGACTGGCAGCTCCCCAGCAGACACTTCTTTGCCCGCAAGGCCATTCCTGCACTGCACCGCTTTGTGATGGCCAATGTGGAGCGAGGGCTGGAGCACGCGGTTGGTGAAAGGGTCCACGTCACCATGGACTCCTGGAGCAGCCGCTTCGGGACAGGCCGCTACCTGTCCTTCACTGTCCACTGGGTCAGCTTGGTGGAAGGGGGTGAGGATGGGAGAGCAGCAGCGGGCACAGCAGCAGCAGCAACACAGTGGGTGGTGCCACCCCGCAGGGTCAGGGGAACTGCAGCAGGTTCCTCCAATCCTCTGCCATCCTCCGGCACACCTGGCCAAACCCCCCGCCTCAGCAGCAGCGTGAAGGCCCGCCACTGCCAAGCGCTGCTGCACTTGGTCAGCCTTGGGAAGACCAAGCTGACGGCAACCCATGTGTTGGCCAAACTCCAGGAGCAGGAGAGGATTTGGCTGACCCCCAGAGGCCTCAGAGTCGGAGAGGTGGTGGCCGACAATGGGGCCAATCTGGTTGCCGCAATAGACAGGGGAAACCTGACCCACATCCCCTGTCTTGCCCACGTGCTGAACCTGGTGGTGCAGAAGTTCCTGCGCACCTACCAGGGGATGGGCGAACTGCTGGAAATGGCAAGGAATGTTGTGCGTCACTTCCGGCGCTCGGCTGCAGCCTGTGCGAGCCTGGAAGACGTGCAAAAGGAGCTGGATCTGCCACGCCATCGGCTGATCCTTGACGTTCCGACTCGCTGGAACTCCACCCTGGCGATGTTGGAGCGTCTGGTTGAACAGAGGCACGCTGTCAACCAGTACCTTGCCCTGGCCACTGTTTCCGCAGCTCAGAGAAGGGACAAGACCAGCAACATCCCGTCCATAGTCCCCGATGATGACTGGAGGCACATGCAGCAGGTGTGCTTTGTGCTGGCTCCCTTCCTGCAGGCCACAAACATGGTGAGCAGGGACCATGCTATGGTCTGCGAGTGGGTGCCCCTGGTTTCTCTGCTGAACAGGGCCCTCGATGCTTTGCTGGAACAGGGAGCGGCAGCCTTGGACCAGCAGGAGCGGCAACCAGCTGCGCAGTCCACCTCTGAGGGGGAGGAGGAGGAGGACTTGGTGGAGGTCCCTGACCTGGCTGCTGATGAGGGGGATCAGCACAGCGCAGCTGAGTTGGTGCGGGGGTGGAGAGAGGATGAGGCGGCAGAGGAGGAGGATGAGGACAGCACTGACGTCGATGTGCCAGCAGACGTGGCCCGCCTCTTCCCAATGGCAGCGCACATGCTGACGTGCCTGCGCAGGGACCCCAGGGTGATCCAGATGAAGCAGAGGGAGGACATCTGGATCAGCATGATGTTGGACCCACGCCTCAAGGGGAAGTTGAGCCAGTTCCTGCCGCCTGCAGGAGGAGACCCAGCGCAACAAATAAGGAGCTTGCAGCAGGCCCTTGTTGAGCGCTTGGAGGAAGCCTTCCCCCAGCCTTCCACCCCCACTGTCCAGCAGCCAGCACAGAGGCAGCAGCAGGTGCCTGCATCCAGCAGCAGCAAGCGCCCCACAGACCTGCTGTCTCTCAGCCACGAGCTCTACAGGACTGTAGAGGCTCCGGCAGCAGTGACTAGAGAGGAGATGCATGCAGCAGCATCCTCCTCCGGTCACAGCCAGCGCCTGACCCGCATGGTGGCTGACTACATGGGGTCGTACAGCGGGCTTGACAGCGATGCCCCTGTTGATCCCATGGAGTATTGGGTCAAGCGCATGGAGATCTGGAGCGAGCTGGCGCAGTACGCCCTGGAAGTGCTGTCCTGCCCCCCTTCCAGCGTGCTGTCCGAGCGCTGCTTCAGTGCAGCTGGTGGCGTGGTCACCGAGAAACGCTCACGTCTGTCTCACAAGTCTGTGGACAGACTGACGTTTCTCAAGATGAACCAGGCGTGGGTGGAAGGCGAGTTCCTGGCCCCTGTTGTCGGCGAGAGGGGGACATGAACTGGCTGCCGGAACCATCGTTAATGTGCCTTACCACCCTTTACCACCTCCTGGCTCCTGCTTACTAAGCCAGCCTGGTTCACTTTGACTATTACGTCGCCTGCAGCCACACATTTTACACCTACAGTGGGCTGCTGTGTACTGCCCTTCTGCTGTCTGTCTGTGTTTCCCACTGCCAGGGTACACAGAATTACCTTCTTCTGCTGTCACTCTGCCACCAGCTATTACGTCAAACAATAGCTATATTGGTTGCAAAACCAAAACCAAACAAACCATTAAAAAAAATAAAAGGTTTAATTTTTCGGAGGTGCCCGGGTTGAAAACTGTGTTGTCCCAGTTGTGTATTGGACACAATGTGGGCTGCACGACCGCTGTCTGGGACCTCCTGTTGTGTTTATTTACAGCCCTGGTATCACCGCTAGGTACCAGGGCTATTATGTCACGCTGCCTACCTGCTGCCACACTCACACTGCTCCTCCACACCTCCTCCTGCTGCTGCTGCTGCTGTCTGTCTGTGTTTCCCACTGCCAGGGTACACAGATGATTTACCTTCTGCTGCCAATCTGCCACCAGCTATTACGTCAAACAATAGCTGCTCGCCTACTCCTCCATTCCTCCTCCTGCTGCTGCTGTCTGTCTGTGTTTCCCACTGCCAGGGTACACAGAATTACCTTCTTCTGCTGCCACTCTGCCACCAGCTATTACGTCAAACAATAGCTATATTGGTTGCAAAACCAAAACCCAAACAAACCATTAAAAAAAAAAAAAGGTTTAATTTTTCTGAGGTGCCCGGGTTGAAAACTGTGTTGTCCCAGTTGTGTATTGGACACAATGTGGGCTGCACGACCGCTGTCTGGGACCTCCTGTTGTGTTTATTTACAGCCCTGGTATCACCGCTAGGTACCAGGGCTATTATGTCACGCTGCCTACCTGCTGCCACACTCACACTGCTCCTCCACACCTCCTCCTGCTGCTGCTGCTGCTGTCTGTCTGTGTTTCCCACTGCCAGGGTACACAGATGATTTACCTTCTGCTGCCACTCTGCCACCAGCTATTACGTCAAACAATAGCTGCTCGCCTACTCCTCCATTCCTCCTCCTGCTGCTGCTGTCTGTCTGTGTTTCCCACTGCCAGGGTACACAGCATTACCTTCTTCTGCTGCCACTCTGCCACCAGCTATTACGTCAAACAATAGCTATATTGGTTGTAAAACCAAAAACCAAAAAACCATTAAAAAAAAAAAAGGTTTAATTTTTCTGAGGTGCCCGGGTTGAAAACTGTGTTGTCCCAGTTGTGTTTTAGACACAATGTGGGCTGCACGACCGCTGTCTGGGACCTCCTGTTGTGTTTATTTACAGCCCTGGTATCACCGCTAGGTACCAGGGCTATTATGTCATGCTGCCTACCTGCTGCCACACTCACACTGCTCCTCCACACCTCCTCCTGCTGCTGCTGCTGCTGTCTGTCTGTGTTTCCCACTGCCAGGGTACACAGATGATTTACCTTCTGCTGCCACTCTGCCACCAGCTATTACGTCAAACAATAGCTATATTGGTTGTAAAACCAAAAACCAAAAAACCATTAAAAAAAAAAAAGGTTTAACCACTTTACCCCCGCGCGTACGTATTTCTCCGCCCCTTTTTCCATCCTTTAAAAACCAGGGACGGAGAAACACGTACTTTCCGCGTTCCCGACGCTGCCCGCGCTCCCGCTCGTAAACACGCCGCCCGCCGCTAGTAAAACCGCCGCCGCCCGCTCGCCCAGAGATCAATGAACGGGAAAATCCATTCCCGTTTGTTGATCTAAGCCCCGCAATGATCAGCTGCTCTCCTATGGGCAGCGCGATCATTGTGAGAAAAAACTCACGTGTCCAGCCTCCTTATTCTTCCTCCAAGCTTCCGGAAGGAAGCTTGGAGGTCGCATTAAAACAAAAAGTTACTGTGGCCATCTTGTGGCCAAATAGTAAACTACACCCTACACATTTTTCACATACAAATAAATGACTTTTACACATAAAATTAACTCATTACCTCCCACACTCCCCATTTTTTTTTTTTTTTTGTAATTAAAAAAAAATTAAAAAATTTACAATTAAAAAAAATACATAAATAGTTACCTTAGGGACTGAACTTTTTAAATATTTATGTCAAGAGGGTATAACACTGTTACTTTATAAACTATGGGCTTGTAATTAGGGATGGACGCAAAACTGAAAAAAATGCACCTTTATTTCCAAATAAAATATTGGCGCCAAACATTGTGATAGGGACATCATTTAAATGGTTTTATAACCGGGACAAAAGGGCAAATACGTTTCATGGGTTTTAATTACAGTAGCATGCATTATTTAAAAACTATAATGGCCGAAAACTGAAAAATTATTATTTTTTTCCCCACATTTTTCCTATTTTCCCGTTAAAACACATTTAGAAAAAAATAATTCTTGGCATAATGTCCCACCTAAAGAAAGCCTAATTGGTGGCGAAAAAAACAAGATATAGTTCATTTCATTGCGATAAGTAATAATAAAGTTATAGACGAATGAATGGAAGGAGCGCTGAAAGGTGAAAATTGCTCTGGTGCTCAGGGGGTAAAACCCCTCAGTGGTGAAGTGGTTAATTTTTCTGAGGTGCCCGGGTTGAAAACTGTGTTGTCCCAGTTGTGTATTGGACACAATGTGGGCTGCACGACCGCTGTCTGGGACCTCCTGTTGTGTTTATTTACAGCCCTGGTATCACCGCTAGGTACCAGGGCTATTATGTCACGGCGAGCTGCCTGCCTCATTGACTGCCTGCTGCCACACACTCATCCTCCTCCTCCTGCTGCTGAATTTACCTCCTGCTGTCTTTGTGTTTCCACTGCCAGGGAGCACATACAATGGCGCTTCCAACATGCGTGCGCCCACCAGCTATTTGTTACGCTCAAAAATAGCTGCATTTCTTTAAAAAAAAATTGAAAAGAGAAATACGTGAAGATGATGAAGAAGAAGATGAAAAAGAAGAAGAAGATAAAGAAGAAGAAGATGAAGAAGATGAAGAAGAAGAAGATGAAGAAGAAGATGAAGAAGAAGATGAAAAAGAAGATGAAAAAGAAGAAGAAGAAGATGAAGAAGATGAAGAAGAAGAAGATGAAGAAGAAGAAGATGAGGAAGAAGAAGAAGAAGATGAAGAAGATGAAGAAGAAGAAGATGAAGAAGATGAAGAAGAAGAAGATGAAGAAGAAGAAGATGAAGAAGAAGAAGATGAAGAAGAAGAAGAAGAAGAAGATGAAGAAGAAGAAGATGAAGAAGATGAAGATGAAGAAGAAGATGAAGATGAAGATGAAGAAGAAGATGAAGAAGATGAAGAAGAAGATGATGAAGAAGAAGAAGAAGAAGAAGATGATGAAGAAGAAGAAGAAGAAGAAGAAGATATAGAAGAAGAAGATCTAGAAGAAGAAGAAAGATAAAGAAGAAGAAGAACAAGTATATACAGTAACACTACTGAACAAAATTTAGGACACAACTTCTCTTTCCACATTTTTTTTTAAAGGAACATCCCCACATAATCACTTGCTGTTGTTACTTGGAAAAAAAGATGTTTCTTGCATCATTCACCCTCAAAACAAGTGTTGGAAGCTATTTAAGGCCAATTCGAATAGTCAGCTCGAATAGTGAGCTCGAATACCGACTCGAATAGTGAGCTCGAAGTCCGAGGTCGAATCGAATAGTAAAAATTATTCGACTCGAATATTCGACTGACCTCGAATAATTTACTATTCGAATTCGACCAAACTCGAATTTTAAAAAGGGGTATTTGAGCATCACTACACACACTACACACACTCTATTTCCTTCTGATTACTGATTGCTTATTGTAATTAGTTAGTTGTACTTACTGTTACTACTTACTCTTACTGTACTAGGAGTCTAGGACACTCGGTCACTGTTCATAGGCTACTAGCTCCTGCGTGTGTGCACTCACTGTCTGTGTACACACACTACACACACTCTATTTCCTTCTGATTACTGATTGCTTATTGTAATTAGTTAGTTGTACTTACTGTTACTACTTACTCTTACTGTACTAGGAGTCTAGGACACTCAGTCACTGTTCATAGGCTACTAGCTCCTGCGTGTGTGCACTCACTGTCTGTGTACACACACTACACACACTCTATTTCCTTCTGATAACTGATTGATTATTGTAATTAGTTAGTTGTACTTACTGACTGTTACTACTTACTTACTGTACTAGGGACACTCACTCAGTCACCTCACCCACCAACCCACTCCATTAAAGTACCCCACTTTTCACCCGCCCTTTTAAAAAACTTTTGTCTATACGCCCAAAACATCGAAGATGTCTGGAAGTGGCAGCCAGCGCGGTTTGGGCAAGGGGAAGGGCAGCAAGGGAATCAGGAGGAGAGGGAGCAGCATTGTGGCAGGCCGCGGCCGCGCCACCATGCACAGTTCCGCAGCAGCAGCAGCAGCAGCGTCAGTGGCTGACATTCCTCCCATAGCCACTGGCCGTGGATGCCTTGGGCGCCGCCCAGCAGGAGCATCTGCAACTCACGCTGCAGAGACACAGCAGCAGCAGCGTGTAGCACCTGCTCCGATTTTCCTCCAGCCGGGTCGGAAACGTCCCATTGAGGAAAAGGATGCAGACACTGTGGTGCAACTGATGACGGAGGATGAGCAGCCCGCCGCCATCAGCTCTGCATCCGAGGCCTCCACCCTCACCACCACCACCACCACCCCTGTTCGCAGCAGCCGCCCAGCAGGGCCTGGGGAGGAGGCCAGTTCACCGTCAGTCGCCGACCTGTCACTCAGCAGTCTTTTTACCCCAGGCACCATCAGGGTATTGTCTGCTGTTGTTGGCGATTTTGAGGAGGAGATGCTGATGGGCACTTTGGGGGATGAGGGATTGGACAGCAAGACTGTGGCGACAGTCAAGCAGCCCATCCATGCATCAGGAGAGGAGTTTGGGGGGTCATCATCCCAGCAGGACATGTTTCAGGAGGGGGAGGATGATGATGACACGGCGACAGACAGAGACTGGGTGCCACCACCTCCAGGGGATGTCGTCCTCAGCAGCTCTGAGGAGGAGGAGGAGGATGCGCTTGTGGGCCTTGCAAGGAGGCGCATCATTGCAAGCATTGGCAGCAGTAGGCAGGTCCCACAGCCTGCTGGTGTCTCAGGCTCAGCAGCAGCAGCAGCAGCAGCATCATCCAGTACCACCACCAGCCGCACCCGAGCCCCCCCCCCAACCACCACAGGGAGACAGGCAGCAGCGCTTCCATGCCGTAGGGGGATGTTTTTGTCACCTATCTGGCGTTTTTTCAACATGCCCACAGTGTACAGCAAGTACGCCACTTGCAACCACTGTCAGCGGAAGTTGAGCAGAGGTGCAGACCCCTTAAAGTTCAGCACCAGCTCGCTCATCAACCACCTTGCTGCGAAACATTTTCACCAGCATGAGGAGTTCCAGAGGCTGAAGGCATCTGGTGCTGGCAGTGGCACCACACCAATCACTGCACAGCCTTCAGCAGCAGCAGCAGCAACAGCAGCCACCCGCCCTCCTGCTCCTCCAGCAGCACCAGCAGAAGTGCGGAAACGCACTGCTCCTCCCCCCTCTGCAACTCCTGCCGCCGACACTGAGGCCTGTTCTGGCAGCCAGTCCTCAGTGGCCTCCTCTGCTGTGTCTGCTGATTCCCGTGCCAGCAAAAGGCCACGCCAGAGCCTTTTGAGCGAGTCCTTCCAGGGGGTGGTTAGGGCTCTGCCTCCCAGCAGCCGTCGCGTGCGGCAGCTGAACAGCTTGCTGGCACGGGCCATGTGCTCCCAACTCCTGCCGTACACGCTCGTGCAGGAGGGGAGCGACATGCGGGCACTGCTTGCTTGTGCAGCCCCAGACTGGCAGCTCCCCAGCAGACACTTCTTCGCCCGCAAGGCCATTCCTGCACTGCACCGCTTTGTGATGGCCAATGTGGAGTGAGGGCTGGAGCACGCGGTTGGTGAAAGGGTCCACGTCACCATGGACTCCTGGAGCAGCCGCTTCGGGACAGGCCGCTACCTGTCCTTCACTGTCCACTGGGTCAGCTTGGTGGAAGGGGGTGAGGATGGGAGAGCAGCAGCGGGCACAGCAGCAGCAGCAACACAGTGGGTGGTGCCCCCCCGCAGGGTCAGGGGAACAGCAGCAGGTTCCTCCGATCCTCTGCCATCCTCCGGCACACCTGGCCAAACCCCCCGCCTCAGCAGCAGCGTGAAGGCCCGCCACTGCCAAGCGCTGCTGCAGTTGGTCAGCCTTGGCAAGACCAAGCTGACGGCAGCCCATGTGTTGGCCAAACTCCAGGAGCTGGAGAGGATTTGGCTGACCCCCAGAGGCCTCAGAGTCGGAGAGGTGGTGGCCGACAATGGGGCCAATCTGGTTGCTGCAATTGACAGGGGAAACCTGACCCACATCCCCTGTCTTGCCCACGTGCTGAACCTGGTGGTGCAGAAGTTCCTGCGCACCTACCAGGGGATGGGCGAACTGCTGGAAACGGCAAGGAATGTTGTGCGTCACTTCCGGCGCTCGGCTGCAGCCTGTGCGAGCCTGGAAGACGTGCAAAAGGAGCTGGATCTGCCACGCCATCGGCTGATCCCTGACGTTCCGACTCGCTGGATCTCCACCCTGGCGATGTTGGAGCGTCTGGTTGAACAGAGGCACGCTGTCAACCAGTACCTTGCCCTGGCCACTGTTTCCGCCGCTCAGAGAAGGGACAAGACCAGCAACATCCCGTCCATCATCCCCGATGATGACTGGAGGCACATGCAGCAGGTGTGCTTAGTGCTGGCTCCCTTTCTGCAGGCCACTAACATGGTGAGCAGGGACCATGCTATGGTCTGCGAGTGGGTGCCCCTGGTTTGTCTGCTGAACAGGGCCCTCGATGGTTTGCTGGAACAGGAAGCGGCAGCCTTGGACCAGCAGGAGCGGCAAGCAGCTGCACAGTCCACCTCTGAGGGGGAGGAGGAGGAGGACTTGGTGGAGGTCCCTGACCTTGCTGCTGATGAGGGGGATCAGCACAGCGCAGCTGAGTTGGTGCGGGGGTGGAGAGAGGATGAGGCGGCAGAGGAGGAGGATGAGGACAGCACTGACGTTGATGTGCCAGCAGACGTGGCCCGCCTCTTCCCAATGGCAGCGCACATGCTGGCGTGCCTGCGCAAGGACCCCAGGGTGATCCAGATGAAGCAGAGGGAGGACATCTGGATCAGCATGATGTTGGACCCACGCCTCAAGGGGAAGTTGAGCCAGTTCCTGCCGCCTGCAGGAGGAGACCCAGCGCAACAAATAAGGAGCTTGCAGCAGGCCCTTGTTGAGCGCTTGGAGGAAGCCTTCCCCCAGCCTTCCACCCCCACTGTCCAGCAGCCAGCACAGAGGCAGCTCTACAGGACTGTAGAGGCTCCGGCAGCAGTGACTAGAGAGGAGGTGCATGCAGCAGCATCCTCCTCCGGTCACAGCCAGCGCCTGACCCGCATGGTGGCTGACTACATGGGGTCCTACAGCGGGCTTGACAGCGATGCCCCTGTTGATCCCATGGAGTATTGGGTCAAGCGCCTGGAGATCTGGAGCGAGCTAGCGCAGTACGCCCTGGAAGTGCTGTCCTGCCCCCCTTCCAGCGTGCTGTCCGAGCGCTGCTTCAGTGCAGCTGGTGGCGTGGTCACCGAGAAACGCTCACGTCTGTCTCACAAGTCTGTGGACAGACTGACGTTTCTCAAGATGAACCAGGCGTGGGTGGAAGGCGAGTTCCTGGCCCCTGTTGTCGGCGAGAGGGGGACATGAACTGGCTGCCGGAACTTAGAACCATCGTTAATGTGCCTTACCACCCTTTACCACCTCCTGGCTCCTGCTCACTAAGCCAGCCTGGTTCACTTTGACTATTACGTCGCCTGCAGCCACACATTTTACACCTACAGTGGGCTGCTGTGTACTGCCCTTCTGCTGTCTGTCTGTGTTTCCCACTGCCAGGGCACATAGAATTACCTTCTGCTGTCACTCTGCCACCAGCTATTACGTCAAACAATAGCTATATTGGTTGTAAAACCAAAACTAAAAAAAACATTAAAAAAAAAACAGGTTTAATTTTTCTGAGGTGCCCGGGTTGAAAACTGTGTTGTCCCAGTTGTGTATTGGACACGATGTGGGCTGCACGACCGCTGTCTGGGACCTCCTGTTGTGTTTATTTACAGCCCTGGTATCACCGCTAGGTACCAGGGCTATTATGTCACGCTGCCTACCTGCTGCCACACTCACACTGCTCCTCCTCCATTCCTCCTCCTGCTGCTGCTGCTGTCTGTCTGTGTTTCCCACTGCCAGGGTACACAGAATTACCTTCTGCTGCCACTATGCCACCAGCTATTACGTCAAACAATAGCTGCTCACATAATTACTCCTCCATTCCTCCTGCTGCTGCTGCTGTCTGTCTGTGTTTCCCACTGCCAGGGTACACATAATTACCTTCTGCTGCCATTCTGCCACCAGCTATTACGTCAAACAATAGCTATATTGGTTGTAAAACCAAAACTAAAAAAACCATTAAAAAAAAAAAAGGTTTAATTTTTCTGAGGTGCCCGGGTTGAAAACTGTGTTGTCCCAGTTGTGTATTGGACACGATGTGGGCTGCACGACCGCTGTCTGGGACCTCCTGTTGTGTTTATTTACAGCCCTGGTATCACCGCTAGGTACCAGGGCTATTATGTCACGCTGCCTGCCTCATTGACTGCCTGCTGCCACACACTCATCCTCCTTCTCCTGCTGCTGAATTTACCTCATGCTGTCTGTGTGTTTCCACTGCCAGGGAGCACATACAATGGCGCTTCCAACATGCGTGCGCCCACCAGCTATTTGTTACGCTCAAAAATAGCTGCATTTCTTTAAAAAAAAATGGAAAGAGAAATAAGTGAAGAAGAAGAAGACGATATAGAAAAAGGAGAAGGAGAAGAAGAAGAAGAAGATGAAGATGAAGATGAAGAAGATGATGAAGAAGATGAAGAAGATGAAGAAGAAGAAGAAGAAGAAGATGATGAAGAAGAAGAAGATGAAGAAGATGAAGAAGAAGAAGAAGATGAAGAAGATGAAGAAGAAGATGAAGAAGATGAAGAAGATGAAGATGAAGAAGAAGAAGAAGATGAAGAAGAAGAAGAAGAAGATGAAGAAGAAGATGAAGAAGAAGAAGAAGAAGATGAAGAAGATGAAGAAGAAGAAGATGAAGAAGAAGAAGAAGAAGATGAAGAAGAAGATGAAGAAGAAGAAGAAGAAGAAGAAGAAGAAGAAGATGAAGAAGATGAAGAAGAAGAAGAAGATGGAGATGAAGAAGAAGAAGAAGAAGAAGATGAAGAAGATGATGAAGAAGAAGAAGATGAAGATTAGAAGATGAAGAAGAAGAAGATGAAGAAGAAGAAAAAGAAGAAGACAATATAGAAGAAGAAGAAGAAGATATAGAAGAAGATGTAGAAGAAGAAGATATAGAAGATAAAGAAGAAGAAGAAGAAGAAGAAGAAGAAGAAGAAGAAGAAGAAGAAGTATATACAGTACTGAACAAAATTCTGGACACAACTTCTCTTTCCACCTTTTTTTTTTTAAAGGAACATCCCCACATAATCACTTGCTGTTGTTACTTGGAAAAAAAGAGGTTTCTTGCATCATTCACCCTCAAAACAAGTGTTGGAAGCTATTTAAGGCCAATTCGAATAGTCAGCTCGAATAATGAGCTCGAATACCGACTCGAATAGTCAGCTCGAAGTCCGAGGTCGAGTCGAATAGTAAAAATTATTCGACTCGAATATTCGACTGACCTCGAATAATTTACTATTCGAATTCGACCAAACTCGAATTTTAAAAAGGGGTATTTGAGCACCACTGATCACCAATAATACAAGTATGACTAACCTCTGGACACCTAATGAAGTGTTCTTTTTTGTGCAACTGTAGGCTATCTCCCGTGAGGCGGGAGACACAGGCAGCTTAGCCAGGAACCACCTGAGGAGCAGATGGCCCTTGGCTGCGCATGAACTATCTCCTAAGAGAGGAGATAGAGATAATCTGGCAGCCAGTGATTCCCTGGTAAACTGGGAATCAGACTGTACTGCAGCCAGAGGACTGCTATGGGATAGAGCCCCTGGCTGTACTGCAGGAAGGACTCTCTGAGGAGCAGGAGGTCCTTGCAGCTAATTGACACTTGGAGGAATAGTGTCACGGGTAGTACAGACAGACTGAACACTCAAGGGATGAGTGACAGCCAGAAGGGTCGGGCAGGCCAGGTCGGCAACACACGAGCAGATAAGGTACAGAGACAGAAGGCTGATTCGGTAACCGGCAACAGGCAGGGTTTGGCAACAGGTGGGCAGATATGCAGAGGTACCGAATCAGAAAGCAAGAGAGAGGTCGACAGAGCAAATGGTCATAACAGATATAAAGCACAATCCTAGTCTGAGGTGTGAGGTCCTTGGTCTCGACACCCAGGAACTAGTCTAAAGAATAACACACTATCCTAAGTTTGGGTGTGAGGTCCTTGGTCTCAACACCCTGGAACTGGTCTAAGGTATAACACAGCAATGACACAGTAATCCTAAGCTTGGGTGTGAGGTCCTTGGTCTCAACACCCTGGAACTTGTCTAAGGTATAACACAGTAATGAGACAGTAATCCTAAACTTGGGTGTGAGGTCCTTGGTATCAACACCCTGGAACTGGTCTAAGATATAACACAGCAATGACACAGTAATCCTAAGCTTGGGTGTGATGTCCTTGGTCTCAACCCCCCCGGAACTGGTCTAAGATATAACACAGCAATGACACAGTAATCCTAAGCTTGGGTGTGAGGTCCTTGGTCTCAACCGGAACTGGTCTAAGATATAACACAGCAGTAATCTGGCTAAGTGTGAATTCCCAGGTCCACCTGGTTTTAACACACTGTGGGATCTGACTGAGGTCTGAGTGCTTACACGTAAGTATTCGCAATGGCAGACAACCAGAGACTGACCAGCAAGATCTATATATACTGCAGCGATCCTCCGCGCCGCCCTGCGCCACTCAGCCAATCAGTAACCACGCTGGGATCAGCTGATCGACCTGATCAGCTGATCGCTCTCCTACTGGTATAAAGGGCTTGCCTTCTAGCGCGCGCACGCGTAGCTCTCCATCTGTGTGCACTAGAAGGCCCAGGCAAACCAGACACATGCTGCTGTGCGGAAACCGCCGGTCTGAACGCGGAGACAGCCGCCCCGCTGCCAGACCGCGCGGCGGCATCTCCGCAATCCATTACAGTATTGCTTCTGTTACAGTTATTGTTCTGTGTAGTTTTACTTTCAGTTGTTTGGAATTTTGTGCTGGCTTTTTTTCTTTTAAGCATTATTAAGACCCCATACAGGGGTACTTGTTGACTAAACACTGAGAGTACTTAAAAATAATTTTCAAAATGCGATTGTATACTCAACGCCATTAACACGGTTTGTTTAACATGTCTTCCGCTAGTAAAAATGTTTTGAAAACAGAAAAAACACAGTGAATGAAGATGACATGTAGTGTTCAAATAACATATTGCACCACATAATAACCATATGCTAAAACCCAGAAATACAAAAGTCAATCATTGAATTATATACAGTTAATGTGTATATGTGTCCACTCCCTCATAAAATAAATATACAGTACAGTCCAAAAGTTTGGACACACCTTCTCATTCAAAGAGTTTTCTTTATTTTCATGACTATGAACATTGTAAATTTTTGTGCTGAAAAAGATCTTGTGATAGGTGGTACCATCTTTCCACACAAAGGATGCCACAAGGTAACCTGGGTCTCACCCGACGGCACTACAGCAAATCAGATAGACCATATAGCCATCGCCAGGAAGTGGAGAAGATCTCTGCTGGATGTATGAAACAAGAGGGGAGCAGATGTGGGAAGTGACCATCACCTTGTTACTGCCATCTTCCGAATGAAGATCAAAACAGTAAAGATGTTATCACAAAGACATCCAAGGAGATACGACATACTAAAACTCCAAGACCAGGACAAAAAGCTAGAGTACAGAACAAAACTTCAAAACCGATTTGAGGCACTTCGTGAGTTGGTGGAGGTGGCTGAGAACAACACTGCTGAGACTAGATGGACCAAAGTAAAGGAAGTGTACACAGAGACCTGTGAAGAAGTACTAGGCTTTAGGGAGCAGGGAAGGAAGGACTGGATGTCAAATGATACGTGGCAGAAAATTAAAGCAAGAAAAGAAACAAAGCTAAAGCTAAATTCCTGCAAAACTAGAGGCCAAAAGGCAATCCTCCAAGGGAAATACAACGAACAAGATCGAGAAATCAAAAAAAGTGCCAGAAGAGACCGACGGCTCTGGGTAGATGAGCAGGCCCAAAATGCTGAAAAGGCAGCCAAAATCGGAGACCTTAGAACACTGTACAATATAACAAAAGTTCTCTCAAAGAGGAAAGACAGAACAGGAAGTCATGTCAAGGATAAAGGTGGAGCAATCCTTACAAATGAGAGAGAACAGCTTAAAAGATGTAAGGAACACTTCCAGGAAGTTTTGAATAAGGATTGTAGAGAAAGCGACCAACAATTTGAACAAGAACACCCAGAATGCAAGGAACATGACCCAAACATAAACACCGAAGCACCGAGGAAAGAAGAAATCATCAAGGCCATTGAGAAGCTGAAAAGCGGAAAAGCTCCTGGCCTCGATAACATTACAGCAGAAATGTTAAAAGAAGATGTTGAAATTAGGGATGCTCATTCAGATTCCGCGGAAATGCAATTTCCGAAATTCCGATCGGAAATTGCATTTCCGCATCGGAATGCGGAAATCGGTAATGTAAGTGCCATAGGCGGATTTCAGCCGGAAATCGCGGAAATTCCACCCGACTTTAACATCGATTTTCTCAAAAACTATAAGGTCTTTTTGAAAACTTTTTTTTGCATCTTGTTCACAAGGTTCTGTTTAATAAACGCTGAAAATTTGGTGTTTTTAGGACTTAAGGGGGCTTTTCTATTAACCGCTAAAGTCGGCTGATTTTTACTGTAATGAAAAATGCAGAAAATCTGCATCTGCCTATTTTCTGCATTTTACATTACAGTAAAAATCCGCCGAGTTTAGCAGTTAATAGAAAAGCCCCCGTAAGTCCTAGAAACACCAAATTTTCAGGGTTTATTAAACAGAACATTCTGAGCAAGATGCAAAAAAAAGTTTTCAAAAAGACCTTATAGTTTTTGAGAAAATCGATGTTAAAGTCGGGTGGAATTTCCGCGATTTCCGGCGGAAATTCCGCCTTGGAATGCGGAAATTGGTAGCGGAAAGCGGAATCGGTAATCGGTACATGACGGAATGCGGAATTACCGCGGAATCGGAATTGGGCATTCCGACCATCCCTAGTTGAAATTTCAGCTGCACTTTTACAGCCACTGTTTGAGAAAATCTGGGAGGAACATCAAATTCCCGCTGACTGGAAAAAGGGTGTCCTTGTGAAGCTGCCAAAAAAGGGTGATACAACGGTGTGTGATAATTGGCGGGGGATCACATTACTATCTATTCCCAGCAAAGTATTCACAATAATTTTACTAGATCGAGTGAAAGACCACGTGGATCAAAAACTCAGGAGAGAACAAGCTGGTTTCCGCAAAAACAGATCTTGCACAGACCAAATAAACACACTGCGCATTATAATAAAGCAATGTCTGGAACTAGGAGTCCCACTGTATTTGGTCTTCATAGATTTTCTCAGGGCATTTGACTCCTTGGAAAGAATGTCTATGTGGAAATCCTTAGAGAAATACGGAATACCAAGAAACCTCATAATTCTTATAAAACAATTTTATGAGGACTATACATGCCAAGTTGTTCACAATGGCATGCTAAGCGATCCAATAGAAGTCAACACAGGAGTCAAACAGGGGTGCGCCCTCTCCCCCACTATATTCCTGATAGTAATGGATCTGGTCATGAGGAAGACATGTCTTGGAAACAGAACTGGACTACAATGGGGGCTGACACAACATATAGAGGATCTCGACTTTGCAGACGATCTTTGCTTACTCTCACAAAGTTTCCAACATATGGAAATAAAGTTAGCCCATCTACTAGAGGAGAGCAAGATGGTAGGTCTGATGATTAACTGCAAGAAAACTAAAGCGATGAGATTAAACAGCAACGTTGATCCTAAACGAAAGTTCCAGGTGTATGGAAAACCTATAGATACTGTGACTGAGTTTCAGTATTTGGGCAGCCTGATGACAATGAATGGTGGTGCCAGTGCGGATGTCAAAAGTCGAATCAAAAAGGCAAACGCAGCCTTCGTACAACTGTACCAAATGTGGAGATCCCATGATATTTCCATGAAAACCAAACTGAGAATATTCCAAAGTAATGTGAAGACAGTCCTCCTGTATGGATGTGAGACATGGAAGGTGACAGCAGAGATAACAAAAAGCCTCCAAACCTTTATAAACCGCTGCCTTCGAAGAATACTAAATATCTGGTGGCCAAATGTAATTTCAAATAAAGAGTTGTGGGAAAGAACCCAAGAACAACAAGTGGACTTGCAGATCAAACGCAGAAAGTGGAGATGGATTGGCCATACTCTTCGCAAGGACAAGTCAATTGAGAAAGAAGCCTTAAAATGGAACCCTCAAGGCAGCAGAAAAAGAGGAAGACCAAAGATAACTTGGAGAAGAAGTGTAGAGGAAGAAATAAAGAAGGCAGGGGCATCATGGACTGAGATAGAAAAAATCGCCCAGGACAGAAACCGGTGGCACACATTTGTTGAGGCCCTTTGCTCCAGTGGGAGACACAGGATTAAGTAGCAAGTAGTATAAACATTGTAGATTCACACTAAAGGCATCCAAACTATGAATTAACACATGTGGAAGTATAGTACATAACCAAAAAGTGTGAAACAACTGAAAATATGTCATATTGTAGGTTCATCAAAGTAGCCAACTTTTTGATTACTGCTTTGCACACTCTTGGCATTCTCTTGATGAGCTTCAAGAGGTAGTCACCTCTTGTAGTCATCCACGGTGGAATGCAGGCAGGTATGTGTATCTGCCGCTGCCTGCCGCCTGCACAGACACTGATAATAGATTGTGGAGGTTCCTAGTTACGCCCCTGCTTAAGATGTCCCAGTGTCTGGATAGAAGTTCTTGTAACTGTGTCCACAGTGTGTTGTGTGAAGATATTTGTTTATAATTAATGAAGTGATATACATTATTACATATATTTTGGTTTGCTATGGATGTTTTCTTTTAGAGGTAGTTTATTGCCAAAGCATTGTCGATTAAAATACATCAAAACAGGGCTCACCAAAATGGTTTATCCCATTTATTCAATCAACAGAGTATACAAAAATGTTTTGGGACAGAAGACTGAGCATCTGAGAGAGGGAGAGTGGCTCAAAACCTTGTGCCAAGCTTCCTGTACTTTCTTTTCATTAAATAATTGTGCTAGCCCCAGTGTTCTGTTTTTTCACTGGTATATCTGGGTGTGGTGGTACAGGAGTGCTGCTTGGCCGAAGCAAATCAAGCAGGTGCGCACGCACAGCAGGTAAAGAACGTCATTTTGGTGCTTGCACTGTCCCGCTCTGCAGCCTGACCGGGGCACTGCCATGGACATAACATTGTTATATCCATGTCTGTGCAAGGGTAATTCGGTTATCCGATGATCGCTGGACCCCAAATTACTTCTCCCTCTGAGTTACTATGACTTGGAGGGGGAATCGTAATTAATGCCACTGGGAGATGTCATTCTGCTCACCCTGTGCCAAAAAGTTTGGGCGGCAAAATGCCATGTATGCCACAGCAGGGGCCTCCCATGCTGCCATTACTGCTCTGTCTGTTACTTGTAGGGCTGCTGCTGCCTTTCCATCATTAATACACAGACCTCAGATCAGCAGTAATGTGAACAGAGGGAAGATCGGCACAGCGGAAGTGAGGTCATTGCTCATTTCCTGCATTTTATGTGTGTCATATGGTTACTGAGTGCTGAATCACTTTGAGTCACGGCTGATCTGCAGGTCTCTGAGTGTTGGGGAAAGGGAGGTTGGGTGGGAATGGGTGAAAGGACAGCTTTGGCTACTAATTAATTATTTATTTAAGTATTTATATAGTGCCGACATATTATTCAGCACTGTACAGAGTGTATTGTCTTGTCACTAACTGTCCCTCAGAGGAGCTCACAATCTAGTGCCTACCATAGTCATATGTTTATGTATGTATCGTGTAGTACATGTATCATAGTCTAGGGGAAGCCAATAAACGTATCTGTATGTGTGAGGAAACCTGAGTGCTCAGAGGAGCTCACAATCTAGTGCCTACCATAGTCATATGTTTATGTATGTATCGTGTAGTACATGTATCATAGTCTAGGGGAAGCCAATAAACATATCAGTATGTGTGAGGAAACCTGAATGCTTGGAGGAAAGTTATTCAGACCTGGGGAGAACATGCAAACTACTTGCAGGGGGTGACTATATATGCAGGGGGTGCAACTTTGACTACCTACCTATACTGAAGGGCTACCTATTGGGGAGGGGGCACCATTGGCTACCCATTACAGAAGAAGGACCTTTGACTTGCACCAGGGAGAAGGGCCACAAATGTGCCACGTGGAGCCACAAAAACCATAGCAGCTACCCTGTGGTGGTAACTGTACATACATATTTATGCATACAGTAAAAAATATATATGTATATACTAAATATATATATATATATATATATATATATATACATTTATATATATATATATATATATATATATATATATATATATATATATATATATATATATATATATATATATATAATGTAATATATAAATCCTAGCAAAGGTATAAGGGACAATTTTATTCAATTGATTTTACAGTAGCATCTACTGTACCACAGCTGTATACTGTAGTAACATAATACACATCCTGTGGGTCAAGTGATGTTAAAGGAAGACTCACTGTGTATTTCTTTTTAATTGTTGGTGTTTTTTTTTTTAACATCCATGTGAGCCCTGTATGCTGGGATACAAGGCTAAGTGCAGAGATCGGTGACGGACTTTGGGAGCTTTCTAAATAAACAAATAGTCCGTAACTGTGGCGATTCGACTTCCGAGAAGCTCCGGCAGCAGAAAGCTACCTTGGTGATTGCAAAGGGAAGGGGGAAGTGCAAGAGTCTATTGATGTGTGTGTGAGCCCCGGGAGAAACAGCATGAGTGGTCCCAATGATTTATATGATGGAGGGTGAGGGAAAAAAAAGACTGTTTGTTTATTTAGATGGCTCCCAGAATCCATCAGCTCAGCGTCAGTGTCCGCACTGAGCCAGCATACAGGGCTCACGCGGATGTTAAAAAACCCACTAACAATTAAGAGGAATAACACCGTGATTCTTCTGCATGTATGCAGTGACTACTGTGGGGGTACTTAAAGGGGCACTACAGCAAATAATTGTAAAATGTTAAATATGTGCAAACATATACAAATAAGAAGTACGGTTTTTCCAGAGTAAAATGAGCCATAAATTACTTTTCTCCTATGTTGCTGTCACTACTCACTTACAGCAGGTAGTAGAAATCTGACAGAAGTGACAAGTTTTGGACTAGTCCATCTGTTTGCAGGAGATTCTCAGGGATTTATTTATTTTCAAAAGCACTTAGTGAATGGCATTTGCTCCGTCCAACTGCCAAAAACTGTGTAGCGAGCAGGGAAGCTGGTCAGCATCATTGTTTAAAACCTTTTTAGGGAATACCTTTATAAAGAATAAAAGCCTTGCTGAGAATCCCCTATGAAGAGATGGACTAGTCCAAAACTTCTGTCAGATTTCTATTACCTACTGTAAGTGACAGCAACATACAGTAGGTGAAAAGTAATTAATGGCTCATTTTACTCTGGAAAAAATGTACTTTTTATTTGTATATGTTTGCAAATATTTTACATTTTACAATTTTTTGCCATAGTGCCCCTTTAAAAACAAAGTGTTTCACGAGAGTGGTCCTTTAAGAAGATTACATTGCATGTTTACATTCACAGGTAGGGTGTTGACACTGGGAGAAAACACATTTACATCAAAATAGTACATTCCCAAAAAAATTCAAAAAATATTTCACCACTTCAGCCTATCTGGATGGATATACTCATCCAGATAGGCTGCACTAACTGCCACAGCTCCCATTCATTGATCTATGTCTCCGTGTGAAAGACTGATGGCTTCTCTGAAAAGCCGCGATTTTTCTAAGTTTCACGTCTTCACTTCACTTCCTGTGAGCAAGAGCTCTCGCTTACAGGATGAAAAACAAAAAAAAATTACCGAGGCCATCTTGTGGTCAAATAGTAAAACTACATCTACATACATTTTTTTTTTAAATATACTCAATCAATTACATTTTAAATTATCTGTGTACCTCCTCACTCCAAAAAAACCCAAAAAATATTTGAATAAAAAAATAAATAAATAAATTACAATAAAAAAAACAACATAAGTAGTTACCCAAGGGTCTGAACTTTTTAATATGCATGTCAAGAGAGTATATTACTATTATTTTTTTTTTAAATTATAAGCTTGTATATAGTGATGGATGCAAATTGAAAAAATGCACCTTTATTTCCAAATAAAATATTGGCGCCATACATTGTGATAGGGACATCATTTAAATGGTGTAATAACCAGGACAAATGGGCAAATAAAATATATGGGTTTTAATTATGGTAGCATGTATTATTTTAAAACTACAATGGCTGAAAACTGAGAAATAATTTTTTTTTTCAATTTTTTCTTAATATTTCCGTTAAAGTGCATTAAGAAAAAAATAATTCTTAGCAAAATGTACCACCCAAAGAAAGCCTAATTAGTGGCTGAAAAAAACAAGATATAGATCAATTCATTGTGATAAGTCGTGATAAAGTTATTGGCGAATGAATGGGAGGTGAAAGTTGCTCGGATGCATAAGGTGAAACAACACTGAAGGCTGAAGTGGTTAAAACACCAGAAGTGTAGGTAACCAATAAAGCACTTAATACTTACTGTATTTTTTGACGTATAAGATGCTCTGGAATTTAAGACGCACCTAGGGCAAAAACCAGGAAACAACAATATACTAAACCTGGTGCGTCCATGTTCCAGCAGCATCTTGTGGATGTTTTCCCCCAATTATTGTGTCCTTCTGTGTCAGGCAGCCTACTGGCCAATAAAAGTGCGATGATCACGTCCTTTAAAATGACTGGAGTAGGGCACCCATTATTGGCAGATAGTGGACATAAATGATAATAATAATTAAAAAAAAAATACAAATGTAATCATAACGTAAACTCTATATTGTTAACAGACTCATCATACATGCTCATGATATATTGACTATGCTCCCAGTTCTACATTTTGACTACTACAACAGCAAGAAACAGCACTTATCAGTTTTACTAATCTGGCTAAGCATTAAGATTCATTTTTAAACATATCATATTCTGAAAATAGTCAATGTTGTTTTGACAAACCCTGCATATTTGGTGATCCTAGCATGTATGGGGACTTTGCTATTAACTGCTTTATTCAGCAGCCATTGACATTTCTTTAAAAACAAAATTAAAAACCATTTACATAAAATATGTCTTTATAGTCGACTATTTTGCCCTTGATTTCTTTCTGCCATGCCTCTGTCTGGGTTTTTGGACACTTTGTACTGTTTTTTAAAAGAAATCCTGGTTGCAGAGATGCCCTGAAGGTCTAAGAGGTTCGTCCTGCCATCATTGGGCCTCGCTGCAGACAGTCGATTCACAAATTGTTGCAATAAAATGTACGATCTACAAGTGTTTTTTTATGATGTTTGTCCATCACTACCTAGGGAATAAGTTTATGTCTCTGCAGGTGACAGTTATAGTGTGGCTATATGCACCCTAAGGCTTAGCTGTTCCAGAAATGTAAATCTACTTGTGACCTTGCATGAGCAATGCATAAATTATACACAGAGTGTTATTTTCCTATTGCTGGCATTAGACACAGCTCTCCAGTAGAGAAAGGAGGAGGAATTTGTAGATCTTAAAAGTTTCTTTATTCAGTTTATATGCAGATGTTGTTTCTCCAAACAAGCTCAGGTGGAGCGTTTATGTAAAATAGACATTCACCACATACTGGGGAACTGTAGTGTCTCAATGGATCCTTAGTGAATGTAAATAAACAAGGCCTTTGTGTGTGATGGTGTAAAGCTCTCACTTGAAGTGAATTCTTATGCTGGGAATACACCATGCCCCAAATGCAATTCCTTTTTTCTCCTAAGTTTTCTCCTCAGTGATATTTTCAAACTTGTCCATAAAATTAATTTTACACCACCAGCAAGCAAAAAAATATGCCAAATAATTTTGATAGTACTTTTTCATCTACATTTTGGTACTTTTTCCATTGCAAAGTGCTGAAAATGTATTCTAAATCGAAGATGAAAAATTATCTCCTAGGAGATAACTCAGGAGAAAAAGTTAATTGCATATGGGCCCATGAGTTTTTTTTTTGGCAGATGGGTTGATAGATAATATCCAACAGGTCTGATCTGATTTTCTCATAGAAGTAAATAAAAATAGATTGGAAAATCGATTGATTAGTAAATTTGCTTGAAAAACCTATTGGGCTTGATTAACACTTAGCGCTGGAGTGAAAAGCCTCTTAGTGCCCCATAAGTATCTCTGCGCGCACTAACGGCCACGCAAAGCTACTTCACGCATAGCCCCACTCAGTGTGTGTGGGTATTTTGCGTAATAGGGTAATAGTGCGTGGGTATGTTAGTGTAGTTGTTTACATTGTATTAGTGTAGGTTCCTGGTATGTAAGGAGACTGTCTTCTCCATTGGTTGCTGAGGAGGATTTTTATTAAAGTTGGGGCATTTTTCCTTTTATTTATTTTCCTTGTATTACGGAGAGGGAGGGGCGGGACCCTTTTTAGTAGCTGGTCTTCCGTGTGCCGTCAGCCCCTGATGAGTCGTTCCTGATGAAATGCACAGGGTGGAGCTCCGGCACACGTGACCAGTAAGGAAATCCTGGGAGCGCACAGCTGGGTGCAGAGCGGCATGTAGCGAGGTTCTGAGGCGGCACTGGTCGGGACAGTCACCCGGGGACTGCATCTGTACCTTGATATGCGTGTTTAAGAGCCATCGCTTGTGAGTGCTATTCCTTTTAATCATTAAATTTTTTATGGTTTTACACTATGTTAGCCCGTTTCAGTTTTAGTTACTGAGGAACGAGTAAGTCTAATAAGAAGCAGAACTGGACTGCCTGGACTGTTGAGTGTCCAACAAACCCCCAAAAAGCTGTCATTCTAGCCTCTGGATACTTTGGAGGACAGTTGGTTGAGTGCGGGCACTAGGGGGGGGGGGGGTCCCAGCACTGGTGGTGTAGTATGAGGTGACGGACAGAGCACTTTGGAGAGGTGTTGGAATTTACTTCAGTCCCACAGTTATACACTATATGTGTGCTTCTGTCTTTCTTGCATGTGACGTGAAACAAGGCTTATGCAGATTGGAGAAGCTGACACAGGTTAATCCATTGTTTGGGACTGTTTTCTCGGACAATAAGGAACGTGAGATCTTTTCTGTATTATTAGCCTGTGTTTTGTGAGCGCAGACTTTTATTATCAATACTGACTTATATTGTTTAACACAGCAATTTCGGAACGCGAACCACATCTGCAGTTGTTCTATCTTAAGTGCATAAGCATTTCTTTATAGTCATGGGACTAACTGCCCCTAAGAGAAGCTAATCATTACACTAGTCACTGGGGTTGATTCACTAAGCTGTGCATCTTATTGACAGCTGCGTGTGGTAATAATCTCCAGCGCATGCTATGCAGCCTCAGCTGCAATACGCTCTGTACTCTATTTAAGGAGCTGTTATGATGAGACCCTTCAGAAATTCCCTTCTTTCCACAAGAGCAATTAGCTGCACAGGGGAAGAGGGTTTGTAACTAATTTTCAACACCCGGACTAGTCGACTCACTAGTGAAAAACATTGAAACTCCTATCTGCCAGTTTCTGTTAGAAGCACTGTGATTTAATTATTTTTTTAACACATACAAACAAAGTGATTAAGCTGAAACAATGTTTGCCTTCAATATATGGAGATAACCTGAAGACAGTTTTTCTCAAAAAACGTAGAATGTTTCACATTAATCCCTGTAATACACAGAGACAATCTGAAAATATTGAGTTTTTCCTGAACAAAAGATAAATAGCCCTTGTCATTTCCAGAGAATGTCTTTTGTGCAAACTGTATTCATCAAGAGGACCTGTGATACTATATGCTTTAGCACTATGGTATTTATTACAAAGCAGTTAAAAAAAATACTGCAGAGTATAGACGCGCATGATTAAACAATAGCAAAACTATCTGCCTTTTCAAGGTGCAAAAAGAAGCCTAAAGAAGAAAATGTAATGTTAATTATGTTTGTGGTCAAATGTAGCACTTTTTTGCTAAGACAAGTTTGTGCAAAAATGTGAATTTTACAATAATGAAAATAACACTAAATTTAACCAGAAAGATAAACAATACTCATATTTTAGAATTTTAAATTAAATGCAAAGTATTAATTTAATTTAAATTAAACTGACTAGTTGTCTTCACCATAGTGACATTTATTTTAGTTGTATAGAATGAAAACTGACTAACATGTATAAATAACATTAATATACAGCACAGTTTGCAGGGAATATGAAACAGTGCTAATTAGGGGAGGTCACCTGATAACACCTACACAGAGTTATCAAATTTTAAATTAGAAATTAGAATCTTGTGCTATTGTATACTAGTCATTCACACATTCAAATATCAAAAATATTTTAGTGCCAGAGCTACAAAATAAAAAAATAAAATAAATTAAAGGTTCCACTTAAAGATACACATAGTCAACTATGATTCTAAGAGAGATTTAGAGGAGAGTACTTTCCAAATTTGTGAGTTTGTTGCTGAACATTTGTTTTCTGTATGGGCAGAACACTGAAACTCTCCATCCTCTACTGACCTATACATTGTTTTCGTCTATTGTTATGTTAGGGATAGATCTTCAGCTTAGATCATGCCTTCAATTTGCCTTTTGTTTATACTGTGAAATGTTAATGAAGTTAGCACCTTGCTGGGTGGAGGTGAGTTTGTATAAAGAGGTTTGGAAACTGTTCTTTCATACGGCTGTAAATAGCCCTTTTATTGTTAACAATAAGCCCTTTTTTAGCCAATCCCTAACCACTTTATGTTGGTAAATGGAGGAGAAGTGAATATAAAATGGGTCAGGCCTCAGTCAGGCAGAAGGCTCACAGAGAGATCACAGGAATAAGGAATAAGGGGACCCAATACTACTTTCTACCAGGTAACTATAAACATACTGAGTTCCTCAGATGTAATATTGATCTAAATACATTATAGTTAGGATTGTATTGTGTTATTTTGACTTCTTTAAATTATACTGTTAAGAGAAATAATTAATGATGTTAATAAGTTTAATATTATACCGAAATGGCTTTTAAATGTGTGACCATTATAACTGGATGGCACATGTCTGATTTTACACTGTACAAAAGTGAGTGAGAGAAAATACTGATGCTGCAAGTTTTAGGCCTGGGCTATACAGAAAAAGCTTTTTATTGTTTGTTTGTGATCAAGAGATTAAAGTTCTTGCTGAAAGTTTCTCTTTGTGTCAACTTTGTTTATTATTTTTTAAGATTAATTGTAAATAAAATTGCATAAAAGAGTATAGTAGCAAAACATTTTCTGTACCGTGTTAGCCAAACAAATTAGTTAGGTAGAAAAAACAATGTTTTGTAAAAAATATAATACCTTTTAATGGCTAACTGAGTTAAATTATGCAAGCTTTCTGGAATCTCGAAAAAAGATATAAAAAATATATATGCATAAAGAGTGTAATTGAAATCACAAGTGTAAAAAAGAAGTTGATACAGGTGAACAAATGGTCGTATAACATTGCCTTGTTTTGTTCATGTGCTGTTGTTGATTACTCATTTTTTATTTACATATATGTTATGTAAGCACAAGATTACACTGTTTAACCCACTTGATATAATATTCTTTAAGAGCACTCCCTGGCAAGGGCCTATACAAAGATGGTAGCCACAGCCACCCTCCCTACTCATGTCAGACTACTCTGGCAGCTGGAGAGTGCATTCTGCATATACTTAAAATAAGTGTGGGTTTATTTGAGTGCATTGATTGCTGGTATTCTGAATATCATTCATGACACTGTAATATTATCTAGGCATCAGTAATTTGTGTGGCACTATTGCCATCACTTAATCATCTCTAACACTTCTTAATGTTGAATTAACCCATACTTCCTAACACTATCATATCTAACCTTTTACTAACCTCTCTGAAAACACTAACCTTCCTGTAACTAAGCCTAAACCTAACATTCAACCCCATCCCTTAACATTAACTCTGCTATAACTAAGCCTAACAAAAATCTCTTGACCTTCAACCAGTATCCTTCATGACAGTCAATAACAGTACACAGCTATATTTTTATTGGATAACAGTATTTGGCTATACCTGCACTGCATTCAATTTGGAGTTTGGCTATATAACACCCGAACACTGATTTTACACCCCTATGCTAATATACATACTATGCAAATAAGCAGAGTTTAGCTGCCCAGTTTTATTGTTTGGCACACCATGGTCACACATGTACACTGAGCTTTATAGCAGCACCAAATTTAACAAATTGTCTGTGCATCCAAATTAACTGCTTTGGGGATCTTCTTTTCAGGGAGTGCTTTTGGAAAAAAAGGAAATCTTGAGAATACCCCATGAGGAAAGTTCATTTACAACATTTTGTACAATTCTAGTTCTAATATGCATGTATATAAAAGTATTTTATATTTTACTTTTTTTTCTACTCGTGCACCTAAGCCACATACAGTATATCAATATTTCTTTCTCTGTATATAGATTTATGATGCATCCAGTGATGTGAAGTATGTTGGATATAAATATATATATATATATATATATATATATATATATATATATATATATATATATATATATATATATATATATATATATATATATACTGTATACAGTGGGATGCAAAAACTCAAAAATTTGGGCAAGCTTGTTGCCGTATATACTCGAATACAAGTCGACCTCGTATATAAGTCAACCCTAATATTTGACCCTCTTTTTTTTTTACAATAAATTTTTATTGAATTTAAAGCAATAACAGTAACAAACATTCAGGTATAAATTGCATCATGGTTCAATGTACATGACATGTATAAACAGAATGTAAAGGTATTTGAGAACACATAGATCAAGGACTCAATGGTGGATGACCAAGGTAAGGCAGAGTTATTAAATGCTTTCTTTGCTTCTGTCTTCACAAAAGAAACAGCACTGTTGCAAACTACAGAGGCGGAAGAGTCTCAATCTTCTAACTGTAATATTAAATACTTAACGCAGGAAGAAGTGAAGGCAAGACTAAATAAATTAAAAATAGACAAGGCACCTGGCCCGGATGGCATGCATCCTCGGGTCCTAAGGGAATTAAGTTCAGTTATAGATAAACCCCTTTATCTTATCTTTTGTGACTCTCTTGCAACTGGCAGAGTCCCAGTGGATTGGCGTACAGCCCACGTTTTCCCATTATTTAAGAAGGGCAAAAAATCTGATCCAGGAAATTATAGACCTGTAAGTTTAACATCAGTTGTATGCAAACTATTTGAGGGGTTACTAAGAGATACTATACATGACTTCATAGTAGAAAATAATCTTATTTCTCAGCATCAACATGGGTTTACTAAAGACAGGTCCTGTTTGACTAACATGCTCAGCTTTTATGAGGTAGTGAATGCTAATATGGATATTGGGAATGCTGTAGATGTGATATACTTGGACTTTGCAAAGGCCTTCGACACTGTTCCCCACAAAAGTCTGGTGCAAAAGTTGAGGATGCAAGGACTGGGGAAGAGTCTGTGTGCATGGATAGGGAACTGGCTAATGGACAGAAAACAAAGAGTTGTGGTCAATGGATCATACTCAAAATGGGAGACTGTTAGCAGTGGGGTCCCACAGGGGTCTGTTCTGGGTCCAGTGCTCTTCAATTTATTTATTAATGACCTAGTAGATGCAGTAGTGAGCAATGTTGCTATTTTTGCAGATGATACAAAATTGTGCAGAATCATTAACTCTCAGGAAGATAGTGTCATATTGCAACAGGATCTGGATAGGATGGCTATATGGGCACATACATGGCAGATGAAATTCAATGTTGACAAATGTAAGGTCATGCATTTTGGACGTACGAATGGTCTAGCACCATACAAAATAAATGGGATACAGTTGGGGACATCAAACTTGGAGAAGGACTTAGGAGTACTCATTGACAACAAGTTAAATAATCGTACTCAATGCCAAGCAGCTGCAGCTAAAGCTAACAAAATTTTGGGATGCATTAAAAGGGAAATAAAAACTCGAGATGCTAGCATAATATTGCCCCTGTTTAACTCTCTAGTAAGGCCACATCTGGAATATGGAATTCAGTTCTGGGCACCACATTACAAAAAAGATATTGCAGTTTTAGAGCAGGTGCAGAGACGAGCAACAAAATTGATGCGTGGGATGGAAGGTCTCACTTATCAAGAAAGGTTAGATAAACTGGGTTTATTTAGTCTAGAGAAAAGACGCCTTAGAGGGGATCTAATTAACATGTATAAATACATCAGAGGGCAATATAATACCTTGGCGGATGAGCTTTTTGTCCCTAGGCCTTCTCAAAGGACTAGAGGACATGATCTGCGCATGGAGGAAAAACGTTTTAGCCATTTATTTAGGAAAGGGTTCTTTACAGTAAGAGTGATTAAGATGTGGAATGCATTGCCACAGGAAGTCGTTATGGCAAACTCTATACCTGCATTTAAAGGGGGCTTAGATGCTTTCCTTGCGTTGAAAGACATCCATGGCTACAATTACTAGATAATGCCTAATGATGTTGATCCAGGGATTTTATCTGATTGCCATCTGGAGTCGGGAAGGAATTTTTCCCTTTAGGGGCTAATTGGACCATGCCTTGTAAGGGTTTTTTCGCCTTCCTCTGGATCAACAGGGATATGTGAGGGAGCAGGCTGGTGTTGTACTTTGTACTGGTTGAACTCGATGGACGTATGTCTTTTTTCAACCAAAATAACTATGTAACTATGTAACTATGTAACTATGATATAGGTCATGAGATCATAATCTACTGTTTTCTACGTCTATGAACCTATACCATACTCTATCTTCGTGGGTATACATATAAAAAAAATTCTGATCAATATAGATGTGAGACATCAATCTATCATTTAGAAAAGTGTCATCATCTTGTTACCACCACACGGTATATAATGCACAAGGTAACATATTTAAGAAACCAATAAACCAAAAACCAATATAGGGTCTAACAATGCAGAGGTGTGAAAGTAACAGCAGCTCTTAACCTTACCTTACCTGCTATTTTCTCATGGTAAGGGGAGCTGTTGTGGACAGTTTGTCTCATCAGAGGGATAGGGGAAGGGAAGGAGAGTGTGGGGGAGAGCACCAGGGGGAGGTATTATATCCATTACGTAGAATAGGGAGGTACCACTAACAATCTGTGTTGGTAGGTTATACTTCATTTCTCATTATACTAAGGGAGAACTAGTATTAGAGGTGGAGACTTCAAAAAGAGAATTTACTATTTCTTTCCAATTAATAGATTGGACAGGAGGATATAGTAGGGGGTTGGGATTTAATCGGAGACTGTGTTCCATAGTTAGGTTACATTGCGTGGTCTGAATTATGGAAGGCAGGGAAGGGATATGTTCAGATGCCCATTCTCCTAAAATAGCTTGTCTTGTGGAGCATAACAAGTGCGCCACTGGCATTTGGAAATTAATAGGAAATGTTTTAAGGCCTATAAGAAACAGGGCTAGTTCTGGACTTCCTGTTATCGGTGAGCCTGTTATTGTCGTAATTATTTGGAAAATAGCTTGCCATAAGGGCTTGATCTTGGGGCAGTCCCATAATAGGTGAAAAGCTGTACCTATCATATCACACCCTTTCCAGCAATAGGGGGATTGATCAGTAGAAAAGCTGGCTAACAAGCGTGGAGAGGTATAGAATTTATAGAAGATCTTCCTTGAGGTCTCAGGGTGAGTGGCACATTTAGATACCTTTTTAAGGTCGTTATGGGCCTTGATAAAGATATTAGTTGTTATTGGGGTCTGCATTTCCGAGGACCAGTAAATAGCATATTTATCCAATAAACTGACTCGTTTATTCATCATAGTTTGGTACCAGGCAGAGATGCCTCCTTTAAGCTGGATTTGGCTGTCTAACATTGCCAGTAGTTGGCGAGGTATAAGGATTTCTGTTAGAGGGTACGTTTTAAACCAGTGAGCTACTTGTTGGTATTGGAGGAAGGTGGATTCAAAGCCTGGAAATCTCTGGGATAGAGTCAAAAAAGGAAGAAGTTTATTATTTGAAGTAATTTGCGATAGTGTCTGTATACCCAGAGAGTTCCATCCCTGAAATCTAAAGTCTCGAATAACTGCTGAGAGTGCAGAAATCTTGATGGGAACTGATTTAAACTCAGTGTTGGGTAATAAGTTAGCGAGCATGTCAGCCCAGGATTGTATAGTGACTTGCATAATTGGGGAGGTTGAGAAGTGCAGATCTCGTTTGCAGCTACTTAAAAGAAGCAGATCTCGGAGAGGGATGTTGTGGTTTAGTTTCTTTTCCCATAAGGCCCATTTTTTGGGAGTATTAAGGTTCCACCAAAATTTAGCCATGTCGAGGACACATGCTTGATGATATATTTGGAGGTCTGGGAGACCAAATCCTCCTAGATTTGATGGGACAGTAAGAGTACTGTAAGCAATGCGGTGTCTTTTCCTACCCCATAAGAAGGAGATCAGGATTTTTTTGGCTTCCTTAAAAAACCCTACAGGAAGTGGGATGGGGATTGTGTGAAAAAGATACAATACTTTAGGTAAAGATGCATTTTGTAGGCCGCAATTTTCCCTGAGGGAGAAAGTTCTAGTTTGGAGATTCTATCCAGCTCTATGTGCAACATGTTCAGTAAAGGTGAAAAATTATATGAATACAGATCTTTAAATCTTCTAGGGATCTTTATGCCTAAGTAATCTAAGGAGTGCTTGGCCCAAGGGAAGGGAAAGGACCTTGATATCTTCATTCTCGTTTCAGAAGTTAAGTTAAAGTCTAGTAGTAGGGATTTGGTTTCATTAATTTTGTAAAAAGAGATTTCTGAGAACTCTTTAAGTGTTTTCCAAACCTGATCTAATGATGTATAAGGTTCAGAGAGGGTGAGTAAGACATCATCTGCAAACAGATTTATCAGGCTTGTTTGGTCTTGGAACTCTATACCTTTAATTTTTGGGTTGTTACGCACAGAGGTGGCTAATGTCTCCATGATCATGACAAAGATCAGGGGCGATAGAGGGCATCCCTGCCTGGTACCATTTGTTATCTTAAAGCTGTGCGAGAGAAATCCTGATACATTAACTTTTGCCATCGGGTTTTGATATAAAGCCATAATGGCTCTGTGGAAGTCCCCCTGTATTCCAAATTTCTTGAGTACTTCGTCCAAAAATCCCCAATGAACCCTGTCGAAGGCCTTCTCTGCATCCAAAGCAAGGAACAGAGAAGGCCTTCGACAGGTACCAAGATGGTGTAGTACGTTGAGAACCCTCCGCGTACCATCAGGGGCTTGGCGACCTTTAGTAAAACCCACTTGATCCATATCAATAAGTTTGGGTAGTATAGGAAACAATCTGCTAGCCAGGATTTTAGCATACAGTTTCAGGTCACCGTTAAGCAGTGAGATTGGCCGATAGTTGGAGGCAAAACTTGGATCTTTTCCAGCTTTGGGGATCACAGAGATAGTTGCTAGTGTAAATTCTTGGGGTATAAAGCCTGTTTGTACAAAGAAGTTAAATAGATTAGTTAATTTGGGGGCTAGGATGTGGGAAAATCTTTTATAATACTCGTTAGAGTATCCATCGGGGCCAGGGGCTTTGTTTATCTTGGCTTTGGTGATAGAATTGCTCACTTCTTGGATTGTGATAGGCTCATTCAGAAGAGCCAATTGATGTTGATTTAGTGTAGGGAGGTTTAATGCAGCAAGGAATTTTTTGATTCCAGAATGAGTGGGTTATGGAGTAGAGGGGTCATCCTTCAGATTATAGAGGGAACCGTAGTAGTCGCTAAAGGCGTCTGCTATGTCTTTTGGGTTAGTTATTTTTTTCTTTGAAAAGGGGTGGGAAAGATTAGTAATTTTTGTTTTTGCTTGTTTTTGTTTTAGAATTTTAGCTAGGAGTGGACTTGCTTTACTGCTTTGGGTGTAGTATCGTCTTTTAAGTCTGGCTAAAAGGAATTCGTGTTCTGAAAGGAGAGAAAGTCTTAAATCCGGTCTCAGGTGAAATAAGGTGGATGAAAGGGCTGGGGTTGGATTTTTTTTATGTGCCAGTTCATTTATTCGGATTTGGTGTAAAATGTTATCTAGTTTGGCAGACTTATTTTTTTTTTCCCTGGCTCCAATTTGTATCAAATGACCTCTAATTACTGCCTTGTGTGCTAACCAGATCGTTTTGTCTTCAACTTGGCCAGTCTCATTTAGTTCAAAATATTCCCTAAGTCGGTTTCGTATATTTTGCACATGTTTTTCTTGTGATAAGAGCTTGTTGTTCAGTCTCCAAGGATTAGGAGGGTTTGGAGAGTTAAAACCTTTCAATGAAATCATTATGGGAGAGTGATCTGACCAGGTTATTGATCCAATCTCAGATTTAGTGACCAGTTGCAAGGTATGTCGATCAGATAAGAAGAGGTCGATCCTTGAGTATGATTTATGGACTGGAGAGTAGAATGTAAAGTCCCTTTCCTCGCTGTGTTGAGCTCTCCAGATGTCGTAGATATCTTCATTGTGAAATAAGGCTTGGATTGGCGATCTGGACTTGTTATTTTTGTTAGAGGAGTCAAGCAGAGGGTTAGGGCAGAGGTTGAAGTCGCCACCTAAGATTAATCGTGCTGCAGGAAAGTTTTTTGCCTTCTTGATTACCTTCTGTATGAATTTTTTTTGTCCTGAATTGGGGGCATATAAGTTTACCAAAGTCAGTTTGGTGTTTTGTATAGAGCAATGGAGGATTATGAAACGACCTTGATCATCTTCTATAATGGAGTGCACAGTTATCGGGAGATTATTGTGAATAGCGATCATGACTCCTCGTTTTTTCTTTGTGAAGTTACTTTGGTAGCAAGTGGAGTATTGTGAATGGGAGCATTGTGGTGCTTTATTGCGAGCAAAGTGAGTTTCCTGGGCAAGCACTATGTCTGCATGCTGTCGCAGTGCTTCTTTCCATAAGCTGCTTCTTTTAATGGGTGAGTTCAGTCCCTTAGTATTGATAGAAAGGATTTTTAAAGCCATATATGCAGGTATAAAGCTGATCCAAATAGCGGTAATATTATATTCACATATGTGGTACTCACATTAGGTAGAAGGATTTCTCCAAGGTGCGGGTGAGGAGGGTTAGGGAGACAAACTGCTTTTAGATAGTCAATATAACTTGTAACGAGTAAGAGGGAAGAAAGAACAAAAATAAGGTGATCAAATCGACCAGAGGTACTGGTATGTGGCTCAGACCATTGGGTGAGGGCTACACCTGGTGCTAACCTCATAGTGCACTAGGTGAGGAGCAAGAAGCCAGTAGAACACGTTCCGAAGCAGCTCATGTAGCTGATTGCCAGTTTTTTTGTATCTTGTTTGGTGGTGCTTTGGGAGCATCTGATGAGTTGGCTGGGGGGAGGCGGAGGCCCCAGGATTTGAGGAATTTCGCCCCTTCTTCCAAGGAGTTGATAACATTGGTTTTCTTATCTTTAAAAATAAGAAGCTTGGTGGGTTATCCCCACTTGTATAGGATTTGTTTCTCTCTGAGGAATTTTGTGAGCAGGGAGAGAGAGCGGCGTTTGGTTAGTGTTGCCTGGGATAAATCCGCATAAATGTGGATGTTTGTGTAGGGTGCGGGTAGTGCACCGTTTTTCCTCAAAACAGACATAATGGACTCTTTGACATGAAAAAACTGGAAACATGCGATTGCATCTCGAGGGACTTTCTCTGGTAAGTGGGCTGGTTTGGGAAGTCTATGGGCTCTTTCCACAGTATATTCAATGTCAGAGAATTGTGGCACTGTCGCTTTAACAAGCTGGATGATGTACTCTTTTAAGTGTGATGCTTCAATACTTTCATCAATCCTCCTGAATTTCAGATTGCATCTCCGATTGCGATCTTCCAGATCAGCAACTTTCATTTTAAGCCAATCTGTTTCTGATTGATTGTGATCAATTGCATCCACTGATTTATTATGCTCTGTAACTAGAGTGGCAATTTGTGATTCAGTCTCTGCCACTCTGTCTCCTAGAATGCTGAGTGATTGTTGCAGAGTGTTAGTTATTCCTAAGAGCTCTTTAGTGAGAGAGGATTTAAAAGATAAGAACATCTCTTTCATGTACGCTTGAGAGACTCCCTGTTCAGAAGCAGGGAACTCTGTGAGGTCTCTCTCCGTCTCAATGTCATCTTGTGCAGGGGGAGGGGAAGCACTTTGGCCTACCTTATCTGCCCGGAGCTGTGGGTCAGACAGTCTTGCCTTTGATTTAACGGGGCTTCTGAAGGAAGGCGATGAAGTGTCCTGCTCAGAATCATCTGAATCCAGTCCCTGGGAGCTGGATCTGTGCACTGACAAATTGCTGTGTAGGAGTGCAGGAGCTCCGTCGGAGCCATCTTTAGCTGCACCATGCTGTCTGTTCTGACGGTGAGTGAACATCTCTGGGATCTTTTGTAGTTTGTGGGCTCCCTTCTTGCACTTATTGGTGGCATCAGTTTCCATCTCATCTTCCCCCATGTCTGGGTGTGCATTTGTGCTGTCTGGCATTGCTGCAGGTTGCTGTTAGAGCTGCTGTCGGGCAGAGCAGAGGAGTCAGACGTCCACCATTAGCAAGTGCTGGACACGCCCCCCCATATTTGACCCTCTTAAGCTGGCATTTTTTAATGTTTTAAGTATAAGTCTACAAAGCAAAGTTGGGGTCAAGTCCAAACCTTCTGTCAGTAGTATAATAAAAGATAAATAAGGTTAACAATGGGGCATGAATGAGGCAGATACCTGAAGCAACCCTGCATGATCTCCATGCATCTTCCCCACACTGTGCTGCTGTTATTGTGTTAATACATAACAGTACAGTGTTTGAAACATGCTTGCAGATCATAAGGGCTTAATGGCTTCAAGTATCTTGCCTCAGTTAGAAAAACAATGATAAGCATCAGCACACTTTACAGGAGCTGCCTGGGAAGATAAGACCAGTCCTGCACTTCAAAGAAACAGTGAATACAACAGTTTCCAGCCTGAGTTCTCAGGGCTGTGTAAACAGCTCTGTTAACTTTACCTGTCTGGCCCATTCACTGTACATTCAGATGCTGGCAGGGAGGGTGAAGTCAGTTCCGGGGACTGTCAATGAATTCCCTAGTGTGGATGCAGCTAAAACTCACAGTCAATGCTGATAGCCTCCATAAACAAATCACTGGCTTCAGCTCCAATCCAGCGTGTCCCGTTTAGTGATGGGCGAACACCTGGATGTTCGGGTTCAGGAAAGTTCGCCGAACATGGCCGAGATGTTCGGCATGTTCAGGCCGAACCCCGAACTTCCCGAACATCCCGCTTTTGGGGGCCCTATGGGGTTGCAGGCATAAGGGGGGAGCATGCCCCGATCGCGGGGGGGGGGGGGTCGGAAATTCCCCCCACCCCCTCCGCTAGCGCTCCCCCCTCTGCCCGCTTCCCCATACAAAAGTTTAAGGAAAGTACCTGTAATAGTGGATGGCCTGGCAGTGGCACTGTGGAGTGAGGAGGAGGAGTCCGGAGAGTGACGCGTTGAGGGAGGCCGGGCAGCGGGCGGTTCAGCGGTAGTACCCTTGTGGTACTTCCGCCCTTTCTCTGACCTCACGCCCGCTGCCCGGCCTCCCTCAACGCGTCACTCTCCGGACTCCTCCTCCTCACTCCACAGTGCCACTGCCAGGCCATCCACTATTACAGGTACTTTCCTTAAACTTTTGTATGGGGAAGCGGGCAGAGGGGGGAGCGCTAGCGGAGGGGGTGGGGGGAATTTCCGACCCCCCCCGCGATCGGGGCATGCTCCCCTCTTATGCCTGCGACCCCATAGGGGGGCCGTATTGCGGCATGTTCGGGCGAACAGGGCCCTGTTCGGCCGAACAGGGGCCCTGTTCGGCCCTGTTCGGCGGCCATTCAATAGTTCGGGGCGAACCCGAACTTAAAAGGCCGAACACCATCAGGTGTTCGGCCGAACCTGAACATCACCCGAACAGGGTGATGTTCTGCAGAACCCGAACAGTGGCGAACACTGTTCGCCCAACACTAGTCCCTTTGCTCTGATCCCCTCCTCCACTTCCTGATACGTCACAATGCAGGGCAACCAAGTCTGTGTGTAGTGAAGGGTAGCTGCACGCACCAGGGACAGCCAGCGAGGACAGTGATCTGTGGCCAGAACTGAGGATTTATGATCGTCTCCTACCCCCACCGCCAGTGGGGGTTAGAGCAGTAAGGAGGAACAAACTTACAACCGGGGATTTTGAGCAGCTCCTACCCCCGCCGGCTGTTGGAGCATCACGTGCTGTCAGAGCGGGGGTCAGTCCATTCTGCAGCTTGCAGGAGGGGAGCTGCATTATGGTGATCAAGCATCTGACTAGAGCGGGGGGGGGGGGGCAAAATCTGGCTGGCAGCACTACAGTGGCACAATGCAGCAGATGCAGAGCAGAGGGAACACTTGATACTTTGCTACAAGTAGATCAGACCTAAATTTCTCGACTTGTAATCATCATGATTTTCCTGTATAAATCGTTGGTTGTTACGATAAACAATGTCAGTTAAATATGTCATATAGGAGACACACCGTGTTATTTGAAAAGTTAAATGAAGTTTATTGGATTTACAGAAAGTGTGCAATAATTGTTTAAACAAAATTAGGCAGGTGCATAAATTTGGGCACCACAAAGAAGAAAAGAAATCAATATGTAGCAGATCCTCCTTTTGCAGAAATTAAAGACTCTAAACACTTCCTGTAGGTTCCAATGAGAGTCTGGATTCCAGATTTGGACCATTCCTCTTTGCAAAACTTCTTTAGTTCATTCAGGTTTGATGGCTTCCGAGCATGGACAGCTCTCTAACTCACACCACAGATTTTCAATTATATTCAGGTCTGGGGACTGAGATGGTTATTCCAGAACATTGTACTTGTTCCTCTGCATGAATGCCTTAGTGGATTTTGAGCAGTGTTTAGTGTTGTCTTGTTGAAAGATCCAGCCTTGGCAGAGCTTCAGCTTTGTCACTGATTCCTGGACATTCTGGTCTCCAGAATCTGCTGATACTGAGTGGAATCTATGCGTTCCTCAAATTTGACAAGATTCCCAGTCCCTGCACTGGCCACACAGCCCCACAGCATTATGGAACCACCACCATATCTTACTGTATGTAGCAGGTGTATTTCTTGGAATGCTGTGTTCTTTTTCCTCCATGTATAACTCCCCTTGTTATGCCCAAATAACTAATCGGTCCACAGTACCTTTTTCAAAAATTAAGCTGGTTTGTCCAAATGTGCTTTAGCATAACTCGAGCGGCTCTGTTTGTGCTGTGGGATTCCTCTGCATCACTCTCACATACAGCATCTCCTTAAGTAAAGTGCGCTGAACGGTTGAATGATGCACAGTGACTCCATCTGCAGCAAGATGATGTTGTATGTCTTTGGAGCTGGTCTGTGTGTTGACTCTGAATGTTCTCACCATTCGTTGCTTCTGCCTATCCGATTTCCTGATTTTTCTTGGTCTGCCACTTCAAACCTTTACTTGAACTGAGCCTGTGGTCTTCCATTTCCTCGGTATGTTCCTAACTGTGGAAACAGACAGCTGAAATCTCTGAGACAGATTTCTGTATCTTTCCCCTAAACCATGATGGTGAACAATCTTTGTGTCACTGACCTGGTAGCAGAGGAGACCGTTGTGCTGAGGGTAGCAACTCTTGCGGCTTGACACCCAGTACTTCTGGAGTGGGAACAGGAGCACTAGGGTGTGCAGGAAGCAGGAGTGCTCGCAGGATCCGATGAGGAGCTGAGCAGACGGGAACCGCGGCACTCCCCTGGCCGGAGTCGGGTGGTGCAAGGACTCAACGACCAGCGTGGACAGTAGCAAGATAAATCCCAGGACAAGCAGGAGTCGGCAACAGAGCGGGTTCTCAGACGGGCGGAGTTCGGCAACAGAGCGGGTAGTCGGAGCAGGCAGAGGTCGGCAACAGAGCGGGTAGTCGGACAGGCAGAGTTCGGCAACAGAGCGGGTAGTCAGGCAGGCAGGGTTCATCAACAGGCGGGCAGTCAGACAAGCCGAGGTCAGGATTCCGGGGTAACACATAGACAGACTATAAGTCACGGCACGGGAGTACACACACTTGCTGCAATACTACAGCAAGGAGGAAATGCACTCTCCAGACTTAAATAGGCCTCCTTGGCGCGCACAGCATGACGCGCCGCGCGCGCCTGCGCACCGCACACCACGCCGCGCGCGCATGCGCAGATGCGCGCACGCACGCGCACGCACGCGCACACGCCCAGACACGCACGCACGCGCGCACGCCCAGACGCGCACGCGCCCGCACGCGCAGCGCCCGCACACGCAAACGCCAGAACAGGAGATACACAGCAGTCATCCTTGTGCACACAACGCCACACAACGCCTACGCCAGCGCCCCCTGACGCCAACGCCTACGCCGTGCAACGCAGCGCACACTGGTGAGCACTGACAGGTCGCCCCGCCGAGACCCACCAGGACGACCGCCAGTATCCGTGCGTACTGGCCGCCTCCTCTGAACAGGTAACTGACCGTGACAATGCCCCCCCTCTAGAGGCAGCCTCCGGATGCCCTTAGTGCCTGGCTTCTCTGGGAAATCCTTATGAAACTGGTTAACCAGATGGGTGGCATGGACGTTGACTGCTGATTCCCAAGAACTCTCTTCAATGCCATATCCCTTCCACTTGATGAGATACTGGATTTGATTGTACCTTCTTCTGGCGTCCAAGATTGCTTCCACCTCATACTCCTCTTCTCCTTCCACTAAGATCGGTGGTGGTGGATTCATTGCTCTACCAGAAAAAGGGTCCATAGTGGTAGGTTTTAGTAATGCCGTATGAAATACAGGATGAATCTTAAGATTATCAGGGAGCTCCAGTTCAAAAGCCACCGGCCCTATCTTCCTTTTGATAGGAAATGGTCCAATGAACTTAGGACCCAGCTTCTTGGAAGGACAGGCCAACTTGAGATTTACAGTAGATAACCAGACTGGATCCCCCACTTTAAAGTCTGGACTGTCTCTTCTGTGACGATCAGCCTTCCTCTTGTAATTTTCCTGAGCTTGAGCCATGGTTTGTTGCAAGGTCAGGTTATTTTCCTGTAACGTCTTGATCAAACTGTCGGAAGCAGGTACTAATGTCTCTGAAAACATGTTTGGCAGAAATGACGGATGGAACCCATAATTTGCGAAAAATGGAGATTGTTGTGTACTTGAATGAATGGAATTGTTATAAGCGAATTCGGCTAATGGCAGGAGTTGGACCCAGTTGTCTTGTGTTGATGATAAGAAACATCTCAAGTACTGTTCTAATGTCTGGTTGGTGCGTTCTGTCTGGCCATTTGACTGTGGGTGATACGCAGATGAGAAGTGTAGCTGAATGTTCAGGGATTTACACAAGGCTTTCCAAAACCGAGATGTGAACTGTGTCCCCCTGTCCGAGATGATGTCGGCTGGAACCCCATGGAGGCGCACAATTTCTTTAATAAAGACTTCAGCTGTCCTTTGCGCTGAAGGAGTACCTTCCATAGGTAAGAAGTGCGCCATCTTGGACAGACGATCAACAACCACAAAGATGGTATTACAGTTCTCTGATCTTGGCAATTCCACAATAAAATCCATAGAAATGGAGTGCCAGGGTCTGGGTGGTACTGGCAGTGGGTTAAGTAGACCCCAAGGTTTAAACTTTGATCCTTTAAATCGACAGCATACGGGACAGGCGGTTACGTATAACCTGCAATCTCTTTTAAGCTTGGGCCACCAGAATGAGCGTTGCACCAGATCCTGAGTCTTCGTGACACCAAAATGACCTGCCAGTACGTGATCATGACAGGATTCGAGGACTATGTGCCGCAATTCTTCTGGCACAAACATCCTGTTACCGAACCACCACAGGCCCTCCCTTTCTTCCAAAGAATCCTTGATGACTTCTGATGGGCCGGTTGATGCCTGACGGAGCTGGTTAATTAGGGCTGGTTGAATAATCAAGAAGTTCTGATCGGATAAGATTGTATCGGGTGTGCTCAGATTCTCATCTTCTGGAAACATACGGGATAAGGCGTCTGGTTTTGTGTTCTTTGAACCTGGTCTGTAGGTGATGTGGAATGTAAATCGTGAGAAGAAAAGAGCCCACCTGGCCTGCCTTGGATTCAACCTCTTGGCGGTCTTTAGGTATTCGAGGTTCCGGTGATCTGTAAAAATAAGTATAGGCTGGGCTGCACCTTCCAGAAGGTATCTCCACTCCTCTAATGCGACCTTGATAGCCAGTAACTCTCTGTCCCCCACATCGTAATTCCTCTCCGCTTCAGACAGTTTTCTTGAATAGAATGCCACTGGATGTAGCAAAGCCCTGATTCCCTGTCTTTGTGATAGCACTGCCCCTACCGCAGAATCGGATGCGTCCACTTCTAACACAAAGGCCAGTGCCGGGTCCGGATGTCTGAGAACAGGAGCAGATGTGAAATGTTGCTTAAGCTTATCAAATGCCGCCTGAGCCTCTTCATTCCATATGAAGTGACTATTCTGCCGTGTGAGTTGAGTGATGGGAAGAATGATTGCGGAAAAGTTTTTAATAAATCTGCGATAGAAGTTGGCAAATCCCACAAACCTCTGAACTGCCTTTCGGTTAGAAGGAGCTGGCCAGTCCAGGATTGCCTGGATCTTCTGTGGATCCATCGTAAATCCTTCGTTTGAAATGATAAGTCCTAGGAACTGTATGACCTTCTTCTCGAACTCACACTTTTCGGCCTTAACGAACAGATTATGTTGTCTAAGGCGGGACAGTACCTGACAGACCTGATGGCGGTGCTCCTCCAATGAGGCTGAAAATACTAGGATATCGTCTAAATAAACTATTATAAATTGATCGATAAAGTCTCTCAACACGTCGTTTATAAAATACTGAAAGGTCGCCGGGGCGTTGCAGAGCCCAAATGGCATAACCAAATATTCGAAATGTCCATATCGTGACCTGAAGGCAGTTTTCCACTCGTCTCCGGCTCTTATTCTAACCAGATTATATGCTCCCCTTAAATCCAATTTGGAAAAAATTCTGGCTTCACGGAGCTTCTGGAAAAGTTCTGGAACCAGAGGTAGTGGGTAACGATTTTTGATAGTCACTTTATTAAGCTCCCGATAGTCTATGCAGGGTCTTAGTGTTTTGTCTTTCTTTTGAACAAAAAAGATTCCTGCTCCTGCTGGAGAGATGGAGGGCCTGATAAATCCTTTTTTAAGGTTCTCTTCAATATAAAGTTTAAGTGTTTCTTGTTCCGGGTCGGATAGGGGAAACATACGCCCAAACGGAATCCTGGATCCTGGAACTAAGTCAATCGGGCAATCATACGGTCGATGAGGGGGTAGACAATCTGCCCTTTTTTTATCAAAGACATCGAGGTATTCATGGTACTGGGATGGAACGATTTCTTGAAGTCTTTCTGACGTACATAACAGCGAGCCAGAAGTGATTGGGTTAGCAGGTAAACAGCAACTTCCACAGTAGACTGAATCGAAAGAGATGACTCCTGAGGACCAATTGATACGTGGGTTGTGTGCCTGAAGCCAGGGTAGTCCTAAGATTACCGGAAACATTGGTGAAGCTAGAAGGTCAAATTTAAGTAATTCATGGTGAGTATCGAGGAGAAAAGTGCTGGTGGGAACTGTTTCCATAGTGACTGGCCCTGAACAGACGGTTGATCCGTCAGCTAAGTGAATGTGAAGTGGTTCTTTGCGGGGCTGCATTGGAAACTGATGATGGGTGGCGAATGAGAGGTCCATGAAACAACTGCAGGCTCCGGAGTCAATGATGGCGGTGGTTCTAATGATTCTTCCTGGGAACTGAAATGAAACAGGAATGGTCAGATGATTGTTAAACTTGGGGAGGCAGCTAGAAGATAGACTTCTAGATGAATAAACCTTACCCATGGGTCGGACCGGGCACATCTTGATCAAGTGACCAGCAGCTCCGCAGTAAAAGCATAGGTTCCCTTGCCTTCTTCTGTTCTTTTCCTCGGCCGATACAGGAGAACGCATAACCCCTAACTGCATTGGTTCCTCCGGATCCATCGTTGTAGTAGGAGCTGCGCCAGAAGAAGAAGGAAAAGCAGGAACCCAGAGTGCACGGGAGGAGTTGCCTGCTGCTTTTTCCATTTGTCGCTCCCGTAGCCGACGATCAATCTGGATTGCCAGATCAATCAAGGCATCAAGAGTAGCTGGTATTCCCACCCGAGCCAGTTCATCTTTTAAGGTTTCAGATAGTCCAAGGCGGTACTGGTGTTTCAATGCGCCCTCATTCCAGTCTGTATCCGCTGACCATCTGCGGAACTCAGAAGTGTACTCCTCTACTGGTCTTCGACCTTGACGTAATTTACTTAATCCTATTTCGGCTGTGGCCTGTCGCTGTGGGTCATCATATAATACTGCCATGTGGGTGAAAAAGGCTTCTGTTGATGCTAAAGCAGGGTGTTCTTGATCCATCAGCCTGTGAGCCCAAGTCTGAGGATCTCCCTGGAGTAATGAAATAATAAAGCCCACCTTTACCTCCTCATGGGGAAAAGTACGTGGCTGCAGAGAGAAATAAAGCTGGCAGGCATGTTTAAAGGCTTGAAATTTCGATCTGTCTCCAGAAAACCGTTCCGGTATGGGAACTCGTGGTTCAGGGGCTAGTGGAGCAGGTACAGGAGCAAGGTTGCCTGCTGCTGGTGCTTGTGCTTGTGGTGCTACGGCAGGGGCAGGCGCCTGCCTGGGTGCAGCTGCTGCGAGGGTGTCCATGCGGCCTTCCAGCCGTTGGTGGCCTGCTTGGAGCTCCTTCAGGGCATCTGTCAGTGCGGCCATCTGATTACAGAGGGTGGTTAGAACCGTTGCTACCTCAGCGGTCTCCATTGTTGGCTGTAGTATTATGTCACTGACCTGGTAGCAGAGGAGACCGTTGTGCTGAGGGTAGCAACTCTTGCGGCTTGACACCCAGTACTTCTGGAGTGGGAACAGGAGCACTAGGGTGTGCAGGAAGCAGGAGTGCTCGCAGGATCCGATGAGGAGCTGAGCAGACGGGAACCGCGGCACTCCCCTGGCCGGAGTCGGGTGGTGCAAGGACTCAACGACCAGCGTGGACAGTAGCAAGATAAATCCCAGGACAAGCAGGAGTCGGCAACAGAGCGGGTTCTCAGACGGGCGGAGTTCGGCAACAGAGCGGGTAGTCGGAGCAGGCAGAGGTCGGCAACAGAGCGGGTAGTCGGACAGGCAGAGTTCGGCAACAGAGCGGGTAGTCAGGCAGGCAGGGTTCATCAACAGGCGGGCAGTCAGACAAGCCGAGGTCAGGATTCCGGGGTAACACATAGACAGACTATAAGTCACGGCACGGGAGTACACACACTTGCTGCAATACTACAGCAAGGAGGAAATGCACTCTCCAGACTTAAATAGGCCTCCTTGGCGCGCACAGCATGACGCGCCGCGCGCGCCTGCGCACCGCACACCACGCCGCGCGCGCATGCGCAGATGCGCGCATGCACGCGCACACGCCCAGACACGCACGCACGCGCACACGCCCAGACACGCACGCACGCGCGCACGCCCAGACGCGCACGCGCCCGCACGCGCAGCGCCCGCACACGCAAACGCCAGAACAGGAGATACACAGCAGTCATCCTTGTGCACACAACGCCACACAACGCCTATGCCAGCGCCCCCTGACGCCAACGCCTACGCCGTGCAACGCAGCGCACACTGGTGAGCACCGACAGGTCGCCCCGCCGAGACCCACCAGGACGACCGCCAGTATCCGTGCGTACTGGCCGCCTCCTCTGAACAGGTAACTGACCGTGACACTTTGTCTTCAGGTCATTTGAGTGTTGTTTTGAGACCCCCATGTTGCTACTTTTCAGAGAACATTAAAAGAGGAGGAAAACGTACAATTGACCCCCTTAAACTCTCTTACTCATAATTGGATTCATCTGTGTATGTAGGTCAGGGGTCACTGAGCTTACCAAGCCAATTTGAGTTCCAGTGCCCAAATGTATGCACCTGCCTAAGTTTATTTAAACAATTATTGTGCACTTTCTGTAAATCCAATAAACTTTATTTCACTTCTCAAATATCACTGTGTGTGTCTCCTATATAATATATATTAACTAGCATTTTTTATCGTAACAACCAACCAATTCAGGAAAATCATGACAATTAACAAGGTTGCCCAAACTTTCGCAACCCACTGTATATATACAGTGCTGCCCATAATTATTCATACCCCTGGCAAATTTTGACTTAAAGTTACTTTTATTCAACCAGCAAGTAATTTTTTGATGGCAAATGACATAGGTGTCTCCCAAAAGATCATAGGGCAACGTACAAGAGGCATTATTGTGGGAAAAATACATCTGTCGGTTTTTATTTACATTTGAGCAAAAAATGTCCAGTCCAGAATGATTCATACCCTTCTCAATAATCATTAGAAAAGCCTTTACTGGCTATTAAAGCAATCAAATGCTTCCTATAATTGCAGACCAGCTTTTTGCATGTCTCCACAGATATTTTTGCCCATTCATCTTTAGCAATGGGCTCCGAATCATTCAGGTTGTAGGGTCTTCTTGCCATCACCCTGATCTTTAGCTCCCTCCACAGATTCTCAATTGGATTCAAGTCAGGCCACTTTAAAAAGTTAATGTTGTTGTCTGCTAACCATTTCTTCACCACTTTTACTGTGTGTTTTGGGTTTCTCTGAAGACTACCTGATTTTGTCATTGAGAATCCTCATGTATTGCTCTTTTTTCATGGTGCCATTTACTGTGATTAGGTTCCCTGGTCCATTGGCTGAAAAACCACACCCCCGAAGCATTAGGTTCCCACCACCATGTTTGACAGTGGGGATGGTGTTCTTTGGGTTGAAGGCTTCTTCTTTTTTATGCCAAATGAAGGAAATATCATTGTGACCAAACAATTCACTTTTTGTTTCATCTGACCATAACACAGAAAACCAGAAGTTTTCTTATTTGTCCAGATGAGCATTTGCAAAGGCCAACCGTGCTTTTGTGCGCCTTATCTGGAGAAGTGGTGTCCTCCTTGGTCTGCATCCATGGAACCCAGCAGTGTGCAGTGTCCATTGGATTGTCTGCCTTGAGACACTGCCACCAGCAGAGCCCAGATTCACCAAGATAGCCTTGGAAGTTACATAGTTATTTTGGTTGAAAAAAGACATACGTCCATCGAGTTCAACCAGTATAAAGTACAACACCAGCCTGCTCCCTCACATATCCCTGTTGATCCAGAGGAAGGCGAAAAAACCCCTACAAGGCTTGGTCCAACTAGCCCCAAAAGGGAAAAATTCCTTCCCGACTCCAGATGGCAATCAGATAAAATCCCTGGATCAACATCATTAGGCATTACCTAGTAATTGTAGCCATGGATGTCTTTCAACGCAAGGAAAGCATCTAAGCCCCCTTTAAATGCAGAGCTTGCCATAACGACTTCCTGTGGCAATGCATTCCACATCTTAATCACTCTTACTGTAAAGAACCCTTTCCTAAATAAATGGCTAAAATGTTTTTCCTCCATGCGCAGATCATGTCCTCTAGTCCTTTGAGAAGGCCTAGGGACAAAAAGCTCATCCGCCAAGCTGTTATATTGCCCTATGATGTATTTATACATGTTAATTAGATCCCCTCTAAGGCGTCTTTTCTCTAGACTAAATAAACCCAGTTTATCTTACCTTTCTTGGTAAGTGAGACCTTGCATCCCACGTATCAATTTTGTTGCTCGTCTCTGCACCTGCTCTAAAACTGCAATATCTTTTTTGTAATGTGGTGCTTAGAACTGAATTCCATATTCCAGATGTGGCCTTACTAGAGAGTTAAACAGGGGCAATATTATGCTAGCATATTGAGTTTTTATTTCCCTTTTAATGCATCCCAAAATTTTGTTAGCTTTAGCTGCAGCGGCTTGGCATTGAGTATGATTATTTAACTTGTTGTCGATGAGTACTCCTAAGTCCTTCTCCAAGTTTGATGTCCCCAACTGTATCCCATTTAAGTGATACTTGGATTCTTTTTCACCTCTCTCACTATCCTCCTAGCAAGCACAGGTGTCACTTTTGGCTTCCAAACCAAGTCCTCTGAAATGTTTCACAGTGCGGAACATCTTGTATTTTTAATAATACTTTGCACTGTAGCCACTGAAACTTGAAAACCTTTAGAAATGGCCTTGTAGCCCTTTCCTGACTTGTGAGCAGCCACAATGCGCAGTCACAGGTCCTCACTGAGCTTCTCTGTCTTAACCATGATTGTCCACAAACCAACTGCAGAGTGCTGCTGTTTTTCACCTGTTGATTAAAACAGCTGTTCCAAATTAATCAGGGTAATTAGGATGCTGTAGAACAGCTTGGACTATTTGGAATGGTATAAAACTTTGGATTTACCCACAGGCTGCGGCAGTTTGTGAAGGGTATGAATAATTTTGGACTGGAAACTTTTTGCTCAAATGTAAATAAAAGCTGAGAAATGTTTTTTTTCCACAATAACACCTGTTGTGCATGGTCTTATTATCTTTTGGGAGACACCTATTGTAATTTCCCATCAAAAAATGACTTGCTGGTTGAAAAAAAAAGTAACTTAAAGTCAAAATTTGCCAGGGGTATAAATAATTATGGGCAGCACTGTACATATATTTGCTTACTATACTGTCAGAACCTTTTGGAATATAGTAAAAATAACATATATTTTTTTAATTGCAGGTGCAATTAAAAAGCTGAATTCCTGCTCAACTCTGAGAATTTCTTTCAATAAACTGGATCTCCAGCAGCCCATGATGAGTCACAGAGGAGACAAGCAGCATCACTGCTCAGAGTGTGAGAAAAGCTTCACTCGTCCATCACAGCTTATTATACACCAGAGGAGTCACACCGGGGAGAGGCCATTTTCTTGTCCTGAATGTGAGAAATGTTTTACTGTGAAATCAAGCTTGAAAAACCATCAGAGGATTCATACTGGAGAGAAACCTTTTTCTTGCTCTGAATGTCCGAAATGCTTTACTGAGAAATCAAGCCTCATAGCTCACCAGAGGATTCATACAGGAGAGAAATTTTTTTTGTGTTTAGAATGTGACAAATCTTTTACTCAAATATCAGACCTTAAACGGCACCAGAAGATTCATACAGGAGAGAAGCCATTTTCCTGCTCTGAATGCCAGAAATGTTTTACCAGAAAATTAAGCCTCATAGCTCACCAGAGGAATCACACTGGAGAGAAGCCGTTTTCTTGCTCTGAATGTGAGAAGTCCTTCAGAACTCAAAAAAAGTTCAACATTCATCTTCGGATTCACACAGGAGAGAAGCCATATAAATGCACCGAATGCGACAAATGCTTCACACAGGAGGGACATCTTACTCAGCATCAGAGAACTCACACAGGAGAAAAACCATTTAAATGTTCAGAATGTGATAAATGCTTCGCACAAAGGTCTAATCTTAGTTGGCATCAGAGAACTCACACAGGAGAAAAGCCATTTAGTTGCTCACAATGTGACAAGAGCTTCTCACACCAGTCATCTCTGAGAAGTCATCAGAAGATACATGAGCGAGTGGATGTGAGCCTGTAAACCAATTTCAATGAACATTTTTGTTGTAATATCACAGGATTATAATTTAGGATATATTTTAATTATAAAAGTTTCTTTTAAATATGCATTTCAGAAGCTTATATAGCTTCAGAGACCATGTACAGCAGTGATGGCTAACCTTGGCACTACAGCTGTGGTAAAACTACAAGTCCCATGAGACATTGCAATACCCTGACAGCTCTAAGCATAACTCGGGGAGGCAGAGGTATGATGGGATTTGTAGTTTTGTCACAGCTGGAGTGCCAAGGTTAGCCATCACTGATGTACAGTATACACACAGAAAGTAAATGTTTTTTGGTGATTTATTACAAAAAACTGCAGTCGAAAGTAAACTTTCACCAGCTAGTACACTAAAACCTAACAGATTTCTAAATATACTTTTACATTTTTTGCACAATAGACAGTAATTCTATAAGGATATCCTTTTAATCCATATTTTATTTACTGTTAAAGAACCTTTATCATGAAAAAAAAATGAAATCCATGTGTATGCATATTTATAAAATGTGCATTTATTAAAGTGTAAAATACCTTTAGAAATCTTTTTTTTTCTGCCACTGTTACGTGCTGTAGTTTGTAAAAATCTAACAGATCTGACAGATGTTGGACTAATCCATCTCCTCATAGGGGAATCTTATGTTTTTCTTTAATTTCAAAAGCACTAACTGGACAGCGGGTGCTCAGTCCAGCTACCAGTGTAGTGCACAACTATGTGGGGAGGCTGGTCAGCATCTTTGCTTATCTTCTTTTCCAGGGAATGCTTTTGTAAAGACTTCTAATAAGTATATGTACTTATTTATTTTTATTTTTTGAAATAGTGGTCCTTTAAGTTCCCTGGCATTTAATTTCTGCTGCATTTCTGTGCATAAAGTGATCCAATTTATTTTCATAACCCTTTCTGTACCCTTCTATCTCCAGTGTGTTACCTTCTGTTCCCCATGTGTCCTTTTCTGCCCTGTGTGTCCTCCTCTGCCCCACTGTTTATCTTATGCTACCCCCCATTTGTCCTTCCACTCCCCCCTCCACGGTGTACTATGCAAAGCAGCAGCATGGCTCACCTAATCAACAGCTTCAGCTGCAATCTGCTGAAGCCGGCACTAGAGGTGCAGTGAAGGAAAGGAGAGGTCTGTGATTGCAGCTGGAGCCGTTGATTAGGTGAGCCATGTTGCTGCTTCTCATAGTACACAGGAGGACACAAGGGAGGGGGGTTAGTGGAGGGTAAATAGGGGGCAGAGGAGAACAAATGAGGGTAGAGGAGGGCTCCTGGGCAGTATGCCTAGCACTGTGTCGGGTTTACCACTTTCAGCCCATTTCTCTTGCCCTACACAGAGTCAGGAGTCCCGCCCACGAGGTTAAGTTTATGATCTGTAAATGTGTCTTGCAATCTGTTACTTTCATTCATTGAACATGATTATCTATGATTTATTTCTATATGTGCACAGAGGTGTTTGGTTTCAGAAAATGTCATTTTAAAATTGATTTATTTTTGTCTTTTTGACTAATGGTGGGGGGAGTTAAAATAGTTTACATGCATGGGATTTTAAGTGATGTTTTAATGTGTTTTAAGTTTAATTCAATAAAACCTGAAATTTCTTTAGTATTTTGCTGTGCTGGAAATATAGTTTGCATTGTTATTCTATGAAATGGGCCTTTAGACTGATTGCCAAAGCATTTGTCTATTAAAAATACATGAAAACAGGGCTCACCAAACTGGTTTATCCCATTTATTCACTCAACAGAGCATACAAAAGTGTTTTGGGACAGAAGACTGAGCATCTGAGGAATGGAAAGTGGCCCAAAACCCTTGTGCCAGTCTTCCTGTACATTCTTTTCATTGAATAATTGCGATAGCCCCAATTTTCTGTTTTTTTCACTTGTATATCTGAGTGGTGGTGGTACAGGGGTGCTGCTTGGCCCAGGCGAATCAAGCAGGTGCTCCCCTACAGCAAGCAAAGCAGGTCATTTTGGCTCTAGCACTGCGTCTAACCTGGGCACCACCATAGACATAACGTTATGTCCGCGCAAGGGTAATTCAGTGATCTGATGATCGCTGGACACCAAATTACTTCTCACTCTGAGCTTCTATGACTCAGAGGGGGAATAGTAATTAATGCCACATGGAATTTGTGAGGCAGCAGGGAGAGCTGTGCGCTAAAATGTTTGGGCGGCAAAACACCATATATGCCACAGCAGGGGCCTCCCGTGCTGCCATTACTGCTCTGTCTGTTACTTGTATGGTTGCTGGTGCCTCCCCATCATTCATACACAGACCTCAGATCAGCAGTAATGTGAACAGAGGGAGGAGCGGCGCAGCGGAAGTGAGGCTTATTGCGCTATTTCTGTTAGTGAATCAACCCCCATCTGTGTCTATTATGATGATAATAGAAAAAAATAAAATATGCATATAACCATAACAGTAAACTCCATAGTGTTATCAGACTCATCATACATGCTCATGAAATATTGACTATGCTCCCAGTTCTACATTTTGCCTCCTAGAACATCAAGAACCGGCACTTATCAGTTTTACTAATCTGGTTAAGCTTTAAGACTCATTTTTAAACATATAATCGTTGTTTCCTTCCCACAAGAAAACGATTGCATTTCCATTGTGAGAGAGGTAATAGTTTCTCATATTCTCAGTTTGTATTCATTATTTGGATCACTTCTGAAATAGTTAGTGTTGTTTTGACACACCCTGCAAATTTGGTGATCCTAGCATGTATGGGGGCTTTGCTATTCACTGCTTAATTTATCAGCCATTGACATTTCTTTTTAACCACTTGAGGACCCACCCTTTACCCCCCCCTTAAGGACCAGCGCTGTTTTAGCTGATCTGTGCTGGGTGGGCTGTGCAGCCCCCAGCACAGATCAGGGTGCAGGCAGAGCGACCAGATCGCCCCCCTTTTTTCCCCATTAGGGGGATGATGTGCTGGGGGGGTGTAACGTGCAGTACATGCAGATTTGCACTGAATGCAGAATGTCACTTAATGTAGAAATACTGAAGACCAAACCAGGGATAAGGTGAAATAAAGTAAAGGTTTATTTACAAGGGCAGGATATATATACACACACATTTACACAAGTGATGCTGCAATTGGTGCATGAACATAAATACAAGTAAACTGTACAAGTAGCAATATGATTGCAAACTGGCAATACGGTTGCAGGCAAATGTCTTACGATCAGACATACAACAACCCAAATATAATATAATATATACAGTGTGCACACAGTGAACCCCGGACCCTGTCTAACTAAGCTAACTAACTAATATATATATACAGGATAATATACAATCAAGCGCAGGACATATGCAGCAGGCAATAGGTTAGTCAACAAGCCGAGATCAGATACCAGGACATCAAGCAATACAATCAGTGAGCAGAAGAATAGTCAGACAAAGCCAATATCATACACCAGGGAGTCAAACAATCAGGTAACAGGCAGACAGGTTACAGGTAACAGGAATCAGGTAACAGGAATCAGGTAACAGGACAAGTGACCAGAACACAGGCTCTAGGGCTATCCACATCAATGAACTAGCAAAGGTGTTCTGTTGGAGCTGGACTTATATACTGTGCAGAAAGGTCATGTGACATCTTCAAAGGCTGCAGAAACACAGTTCTTGAGTACAGAGACCTCTGCTGGTGGGCAGAGGGAACTTCAGGAGGACTGCAAAATGTTCTTGATGTGAGGAGACATCTGCTGGTGAACAGAGGAAGTCCATACAGTTCACAAACGTCACCAGCAGGAACAGATCAAGACAGTACCCCCCCTTGAGGAGCGGCCTCAGGACGCTCCACCAGACTACCAATTCACATCCACCTGGGTCCCAAGAAACATTGGGCGAAAAGGCAGACAGCAGACTGGAGACCGTCAGGCAACAAGGCAAGATGCACAGTAGTCTGAAGAACATCAGGAAGGACCAGGAATCAGAGGTCATCAGGAACGGCAGCAGGCAGGACCAGGAACCAGATGTCATCAGAAACGGAAGCAGGCATGACCAGGAACCAGATATCAGGAAAGGCAGCAGGCAGAACCAGGAAGCAGATGTCATCAAGCAGGGCAGTGGACTAGACACCAGCAGGAAGGACAGCATGTAAACAAGTCTCCAGCAAAACAGCTCAATAGTATATCCCCACCAGGACAATCGATTTGGCTTTAGCAGAGGTCTGCAAAACTGGGCTTTGTTGTCAGAAGTCTGTAGGAACTGAGGAACAACAAAAGTCTGAGGGTGGGCATCAACAAGAGTCTTTAGAGGGTGGGCATCAGACAAGGTAGCAACAGGCTGGGTAGTTTCAGAGAGAGTGGCAACAGGCTGGCTAGCTTCAGGCAGGGTGGCAACAGGTTGGCTAGCTTCAGGCAGGGTGGCAACAGGCTGGCTGGCTTCAGGCAGGGTGGCAACAGGCTGGCTAGTTTCAGGGGTCTGGACCATTAGTTGAGCGCTTGGCTGGGCCGTTGGCTGAGCACCTTGCTGGGCCGTTGGCTGAGCACCTGGCTGGACCGTTGGTAGACACCCCAATACAGTCTGTGCAAGCTGAAACATATCCTGTGCGGGCTGGAGCAAAACCTGTGCGGGCTGAAGCAAAGTCTGTGCGGGCTGAAGCAAAGTCTGTGCGGGCTGAAGCAAAACCTGTGCGGGCTGAAGCAAAACCTGTGCGGGCTGAAGCAAAACATGTGCGGGCTGAAGCAGACCTTTCGCTGTACCTGTTGGCAGAGATGCAGCTGGACAGGAGGGCAGACTTACTGCTGGACTGGTTGGCAAAGATGCAGCTGCACAAGATGGTAAAGATGTAGCTGGGCAGGATAGTAAACTTTCTGCTGGACCTGGTGACAGAGATGCAGCTGGACAGGCTGGCAAACTAGTTGACAGTGGCTGGAGCGAAGTGCTGTCCCTTGCAGACTTGGCAAGAGTTATAGACTGTGTAGACATATCAGAAGTTGTAGTTGGCAGAGATCTGGCAGGAATAGATGAAGTTAACCACTGCTGTGCCGAAAGTAAGAAGACTGTGAGCTGAAGACAGGTTTCTGCAAGCTGGATGCAAAGTTCTGCTGGCAGGATGCAAGAGTCTGCAGACGGCTGGAAGCAAGATTCTGTAGACGGCTGTATGCAAAGTTCTGTAGACGGCTGTATGCAAAGTTCTGTAGACGGCTGTATGCAAAGTTCTGTAGACGGCTGGATGCAAAGGTCTGCAGGAGGCTGGATGCAAAGGTCTGCAGGAGGCTGGATGCAAGAGTCTGCAGGAGGCTGGATGCAAGAGTCTGCAGGAGGCTGGATGCAAGAGTCTGCAGGAGGCTGGATGCAAGAGTCTGCAGGAGGCTGGATGCAAGAGTCTGCAGGAGGCTGGATGCAAGAGTCTGCAGGAGGCTGGATGCAAGAGTCTGCAGGAGGCTGGATGCAAGAGTCTGCAGGAGGCTGGATGCGAGGTTCTGCAGGAGGCTGAATGCGAGGTTCTGCAGGAGGCTGAATGCGAGGTTCTGCAGGTGGCTGGAGGCAAGAGTCTGCAGGAGGCTGGATGAGAGGTTCTGCAGCAGGCTGGATGAGAGGTTCTGCAGCAGGCTGGATGAGAGGTTCTGCAGCAGGCTGGATGAGAGGTTCTGCAGCAGGCTGGATGAGAGGTTCTGCAGCAGGCTGGATGAGAGGTTCTGCAGCAGGCTGGATGAGAGGTTCTGCAGCAGGCTGGATGAGAAGTTCTGTAGGCGGCCGGAGGCAAGAGTCTGCAGGAAGCTGGGTGCAAGAGTCTGCAGGCGGCTGGAAGCAAGAGTCTGCAGGCGGCTGGAAGCAAGAGTCTGCAGGTGGCTGGAGGCAAGGTTCTGCAGGCTTTGGTGTCAAAGTTTGTAAGGTGATTCCACCTGGATCTGGTGCAACAGGTAGTGAATGGTGAATAGATGAGGTTGGAAAGTATTTCCGTTTATTCTTTGCTTTCTTGACGGTTTTCAAAGCGAGAACAGGCTCTTGGTATGTAACTGGATACTGCTTTAACCAAGGTGTAGATCTTTTTGCAGTCTGAAGGGGAACTGACTTGTGATTAGAAGCAAGTTTAACTTTAGCCACTGAGCACTGTGTGAGCTGCGCGAGCGGCTGCTTCCTGATTAATTAGCCTGCAGCCGGCGACGCTAAACTGCGTCGCTGGTCCTGCAGCTGCCACTTTGCCGACGCACGTTATGAGTGTGCGGTCGGCAAGTGGTTAAAAACATTAAAAAGCATTTACATAAAATACATATAATTTTTTTTTTTTACTATTTAGCCATTGATTTCCCTCCACTATGCCACTGTCTGGGTTTTTAGACACTTTGTACTGTTTTTTTTAAAGAAATCCTGGTGGCAGAGATGCCCTGAAGGTTCTAGAGGTTCACCTGCCATCATTGGGGCTCGCTGCGGACAGTGGATTCACAAATTGTTGCAATAAAATGTACGATCTGCAAGTGTTCTTTTAGGATGCTTGTCCATCACTACCTAGGGAGTAAGTTTATATCTCTGCAGGTGACAGTTATAGTGTGGCTATATGCACCCTAAGGCTTAGCTGTTCCAGAAATGTAAATCTACTTGTTACTTTGCATGAGCAGTGCATAAATTAAATGCAGAGTGTTCTTTTCTTATTGCTGGCATTAGACACAGCTCTCCAGTAGAGAAAGGAGGAGGAATTTGTAGCTCTTAAACGTTTCTTTATTCAGTTTATATGCAGATGTTGTTTCCCCAAACAAGCTCAGGTGGAGCGTGTATGTAAAATAGACATTCACCACATACTGGGAACTGTAGTGTCTCAATGGATCCTTAGTGAATGTAAATAAACAAGACCTTTGTGTGTGATAGTGTAAAGCTCTCACTTGAAGTGAATTCTTAAGGCCCATACACACGTCGGATTTTTCCGAACGACGGGTCGTTTGAACGTCCCATCGTTCAGTCGTCCGCACGCCAAATCGGGCGTGTGTACAGTCCGTCATTCGGGTGATAAGACTGATTTTGAGCGATCCGCCAGGCGGAAAGTTTTCTCCTAGGTGATATTTTCAAACTTGTCAATAAAATTAATTTTACACCCCCAGCAAGCAAAAAAATACTTGCTTTTCATGGATGCGCCTCAGCGTCCAGGATTTCGTCGATGAGTGCAGACTTATTGATTTTACAGATTGCGTTGCGATATTGTCTTTGAACCGACAGTTGATATGTGTGTATACTGTATGCCTCTGAGGAAGCGGTCTTTGGCCGTGAAACACGTGTCAGGCAGTCCTTTTTTATGATGTGGAGTCCTGTATTGGTTTGTGTACTTACTTGTCCGCAATCTTGAAGAAATTTGAAAATTGAAGAATAAAAGACTCATTGTTCACTTAAAACCCCGTCATATATTTTTTGTGGATTGTATCTGATATTGTATAAGGGGTGGAACTACACTACTGTATTTTAAGTGATCTTGTATTGCTTAAGCAAAAAAATACGCCAAATAATTTTGATCAAACTTTTTCACCTACATTTTGGTAGTTTTTCCATTGCAAAGTGCTGAAAATGTATTCTAAATCGTAGATGAAAAATTATCTCCTAGGAGATAACCCAGGAGCAAAAGTTAATCGCATATGGGCCCATGAGTTCTTTTGGCAGATAGATGGCTCAATAGATAATTTCCGACAGATTTTCTGATCGATTTTCTGATTGAAGTAAATGGAAATCGATTGGAAAATCGATTGACCAGTAAATCTGCTGAATAACTCATTGTGTATTTCATTAGGGCTTGTGCACACTTCCAAAGCATGTTGCCTGTTGGAGATGAGCACCTGATCCCCTTGGGGAATATTACCGAGCTGGGCTGCACAAACGTGTGTCAGCTGTGCTATGGGGGTGGGTGGGCAATAAAGGGACGACAAGCAGAGCAATGCATGACATTACACAATGGGAGATTATAACAAAAAGATATTAACAATAACATTTGTTACATAATTCAACAATACAGCTTAACCCAACCCTACTCTCGCACAGAACCCTTCCCTGGTGGTGCCGAAAGCTAACCACTCCCCCAGGTGGTGCCGAACCCTATAGCCCCCCCCCCGATAGTGCCTAACCTTAACCAACCCCCTGGAGGTGCCTAACCCTAACCCCCAGGTGGTGCCCAACACTAACCATCCCGCCCGGTGTTGCCTAACCCTAACCACTCCCCTGGTGGTGCCAAACCCTAACCACCCCCCGGTGGTGCCTAACCTTAACCAACCCCCTGGAGGTGCCTAACCCTAACCACCCCACTGGAGGTGCCTAACCCTAAACATTCCCCCTGCAGAAACACCCTTTTACACATAGTAATGATAATATGCTGGATAACGTAAAATCTGTACATACAAACAAGTAATATGACAAAAACTATAACATTGCAAGCTTCTAAAATGATTGATAACATACTTCAAAAACTTTAATGTTTTAATGTTGTTAATGATATTTATGGGTCACCCTTTTTCTGCTTTTTTTCGCTGCATTAACGATAATTGCATTAGAGTCCATGGCGGCACCCTTTTCCTCCACTAGCTGCCGGTACCCTTTTTTCCTGCTACCTTTTCCCCTGGAGAAGTCGGACTATTTGCTTGATAGTCTGTGACACCTGTAAGACTATTTAGAATCCACTCTGCCCTCTCTATCTCCCACTTCCAACCACAGAAACAGGAGAGGCCATTGCTCCAGATTTTTGGACAAAAAGTTTAAGTTTCCAAAGTGCCTGGAGGCTTTATATGGTGAACATATTTGTATTGTTTTATCATGTTCCCTGGCAGTGGAAATAGACATTTCATTTACCGGAAATTTAGATTTTTAGTTCTGCTGTCAGTTGCGGATGTCGACTATAAGTTTATTAATGTAGATATGTAATACTATGAGGGCAGCAGTGACTCCTACCTTTTTGGCCATTCCACATTCTTTCAAGACACAGAAAACCAACAGCTCAACATTTCACCTACAAAAGCCTGGCACGGCACTCCTGGTCCAGATCATTATTTTATGTTTGTGGCAGATGAATACATCATGAGGCACTACCGCTCCTGTAACCTCACAGTGATGAAAACAGTGGTGGGGGATTTTTTAGAGATTTTTTTATTGAGTTTTTTTTTCAAAAAGAGGAAACATTAATCAAAACAATCCACTAGCAATCCAGTGACATCTTACATCAGCCATCATATGTGACACAAGTTACAAATAGTTTCCATTAAGGAAGGTTCAAACACATAACATACAAGTAAACACTGTAAGCTATATCAGCATATGAGCAAGTTACAAATAAGGTAATTCAAGTTTGGAGGTCAGGGATAATGGTATTAATATCCAGGTGGGGGATAACTGTATAAGATAATTCCAAGCACATATTTCATATATTATCCAATTTAGTCAATTGAGCTCTAGACTGATATGTAAGTTTATAAAGGGTTAAGCTGGCATTTCCCACATTATTACAATCACATAATGGCCTCAATTCACTCAGCAGTTTAGACTAGTCTACTGATGGTTTTTAGTCTACTGATGGTTTGGTGTAAATCAGTTGCATCAAGAGGGAATTCACTAATAATTACCGAATGTTTTAGACCTGTTTTAGACCTGGTCTAAAACATTTGGTAATTAGATCGGTAAAGCAGGGGAAATTATTAAAAGAAGCAATTCACAAACAAATAGCTATGACTGACATCCTTCTCCTCTGATGAGCTCTCATCTGGATACAATTAAACTCCTGCATAATTAATTCAAAAGGTTCCATCCTCATGTCTAAAATACCTCACAGAATTACTGTACTGACAGAAATCAGCTGGTTTGATCTCTGTCAGAAAAAGTGGGCGCAGTTACTCCTTGTTTGCCTTTGTGAATTGCATCTTTTGATCATTTCCCCTGCTTTACAGGCCTAATTACCAAATGTTTTAGAGCAGGTCTAAAAACAGGTCAAAAACATTACACCAAACCATCAGTAGACTAAAAACCATCAGTAGACTAGTCTAAACTACTTAGTGAATTGAGGCCAATGTAGGGCTAGGGAACACTGTTTCCATTTTGACTCTCTTGCATAGAATAGAATGATCCTGATAAGCACCATTTTATACCACAGGCAATATCTCCCAGCATGCCTAGCACGCAGAATTTAAAGGGTACCCGAGGTGACATGTGACATGATAAGATAAACATGTGTATATACAGTGCAAAACACATTAACAACAAGGCTGTTTTAGTTTCTTTTATTTTGCTGCCTGATGGCTAGTTCACAGAGCTCAGTTGCGTTCCAGAATATCTCTGCATGTCAACTCACTGCCCATACAATTCTATGGGGCTGTTCACAGATCTGCTTTGTAACGGATCATGTTATTCCGATTTTAGTGATTTATACCAAAGCCCCCATAGATGCTTGAATCACCAAATTTGCAGGGTTTGCTAAGGAGTACTCTGGGAACAAGAGGAAAAAAAAAGATTTTTTTTTTCAAAAAGATCTTATAATTTTTGAGAATATAGATTTTGAATATTTCAAAAGAAAAAAAATGTTTTTAGAGTCAGCAAAACAACATTTTGCAGCAGCATTCAGAATGTCATTGCTCTGGGGCTTGCCATACTTAGTACAGGAAGTCCAGGGCTGGGAATGGGATAGACGTGTGTGGCCCTGTCTGTCATCAAGGCAGGGATCAATGCATCTCCGTCAATTCATCGGGTATTGAGATGATGGCACTGGATCATTTCTGAGGATGCTGTCAAGTGAATAATGAAAGGAAAGTTATGGTTAATTAAGATCATTAAAGGACTTTTTTATGGTTGCCTTTTTACTTTGTTTTAAAGGGGAACTGAAGAGAGAGGTATATGGAGGCTGTCATGTTTATTTCCTTTTAGACAATACCAGTTGCCTGGCAGCCCTGCTGATCCTCTGCCTCTAATACTATTAGCCATAGCCCCTGAACAAGAATGCAGCAGATCAGGTGTTTCAGTGGTTCATATTTATAAGTCTGATCTGACAAGACTAGCTGCATGCTTGTTTCTGGTTTTAATCAGATACTACTGCAGAGAAATAGACCAGCAGGGCTGCCAGGCAACTGGTATTGATTAAAAGTAAATAAACATGACAGCCTCCATATACCTCTCTCTTCAGTTCCCCTTTAAGTCTTTGTGAAAATGTTCAGAGTGTGGGAAATATTTTGGCGATAAAGGAAACCTTGTCAAGCATGAGAGAACTCAAACTGGTGAGAAACCATATTCGTGTACTGAGTGTGGGAAATGTTTTGCACAGAAATTCCAACTTGTTACACATGAGAGATCACACACTACTGAGAAGCCCTTTTTATGTGCTGAGTGTGGGAAATGTTTTGCTCACAAATCAGAGCTTGTTTTACATGGCGGCTTTCACACTGGGAATACACCCTATTCATGTTCTGAGTGTGGGAAATTTCTTGGGCCTAAATCACTGATGGTCAGACATGAGACGTCTCACACTGGTGAGAAGCACTATTCATGTGGTGAGTGTGGGAAATGTTTTTGTACAGAAATCAATTCTTGTCACATACGAGAGGTCAGGGCCGGTTCACACTTGTTGCTAATGTATCCCTATGGGATCATTCTCACTGCAGTATTTGCGATTTGCATAAATCACAAACATGCTGCATGCAGCGCTTTGGGGGATGATTGCAATGTGATTCACATTCTGTTGAATGGGAATCACAACGCAAATTACAGCAAAATTGCAATGAAAAATAGCAATCGTGTTTGCAATCGCGATTTGCGTTCAGAGTGTGAACTAGCCCTCACACACTGGTGAGAGGCCCTATGCATGTGCTGAGTGTGGGAAATGTTTTGGTCAGGAAGAAATCCTTATAATACATGAAAGATCTCACACTGGTGAGAAGACCAATTCATGTTCTGAGTGTGGGAAATGTTTTGCCCAGAAATCAGACCTTGTCACACATGAGAGATCACACACTGGTGAGAGGCCCTATCCATGTTCTGAGTGTGGGAAATGCTTTGTTTCAATTTGCATTCAGAGTGTGAACTATCCCTCTCACACTGGTGAGAGAGTGGGGGAAATGATTTGCACAGAAATCAGTTATTGTCACACATGAAAAGTCACGCACTGGTGAGAAGCCCTATTCATGCACTAAGTGTGGGTAATGTTTTGGTCATAAACAATACCTAGTCATACATGAGAGATCTCACACTGGCGAGAAGCCCTGTTCATGGTCTGAGAGTGGGAAATGATTGGAAGCAAATCAAACCTTGTCATGCATAAGAAATATCACAGTGGTGAAAAGCCCTATCCATGTTCTGAGTGTGGGAAATGTTTGACCAGAAATCAGACCTTGTCACACCTGAGAGATCAAACACTGGTGAGAAGCCCTATCCATGAGCTGAGTGTGGGAAATGCTGTACAAAACATTTCCCACACTCAGCACATGAAGGTGGTTGCTCACCAGTGTGAGTTCTCTCACGTTTGATAAGGTTTCTTTTATCACCAAAATATTTCCCACACTCATTTCCACAAAGACTTAAAATGAAATAAAAAGGTAACCACAAAAAAGTCCTATAACCATTTTCACCTTTTGGACATAGCTGCTACGTCCTAAAGGCTGCTACTATGCTACTGTGTGCTTCGTTAGCCCGGAGATCAATAAATGGGAATGCAGTTCCCTTCATTGATCTAAGTCACCATTAGAAAGACCGATGGCTTCTTTCAGAAGCCGTGATCTTTCTAAAGGAAAAAAAAGTTTCCCGTCCTCCCTTCACATCCTGTAAGCGAGAGTGCTTGCTTACAGGGCTAAAAACAAACATTTTGACTGTGGCCATCTTGTGGACAAATAGTAAAACTACATCTACATACATTTTTTTTAAATAAATACAATTTTTCACATTTAAAATTAACTGTTCACCCTCCACACTCCAAAAAATACATAAATATTTTTTTTAATAAAAAATAAAAATGCAATTAAAAAAAATAGTTATCTAAGGGTCTGAACTTTTTTAATATGCATGTGAAGAGGGTATATTACTATTATTTTTTTAATTATAAGCTTGTAAATAGTGAAATATTGGTGGCATACATTGTAATATGGACAAATGTTACATGGTGTAATAACCGAAACAAATGGGGAAATAAAATATGTGGATTTTAACTATGGTAACATGTATTATTTTAAAGCTAAAATAGATGAAAACTGAGAAATATTTTTTTTTCATTTTGTTTCTTAATATTCCCTTTAAAATGCATGTAGGAAAAATAATTCTTAGCAAAATGTACCACCCAAAGAAAGCCTAATTAGTGGTGGAAAAACAAGATATAGATCAATTGATTGTGATAATTAGTGATAAAGTTATTGGCGAATGAATAGGAGGTGAAAATTGCTCGGATGCATAAGGTGAAAAACGACTGAAGACTGAAGTGGTTAATGGTCTTAATTAACCATAAATACTTACCTTTCATTATTCGCATGACAGTGTCCTCAGAAATGATCCAGTGCCATATCCTCTTGATACCCGATGAATGATGGAGAATCCCTGCCCTGATGATGGATGGACAGTACCACACACATTGATCCCATTCCCAGCCCTGGACTTGCTATACTAAGTATGGCAAGCCCCAGAGCAATGACATTCTGAGTTATGCTGCAGAATGTCACTTTGCTGACTTTAAAAAACATTTTTTCTTTGAAATATTCAAAATCGATATTCTCAAAAACTACAAGGTCTTTTTGAAAGATGTTTTTTTTTTCCTTTTGTTCCCACAGTTCTCCTTAACATACCCTGCAAATTTGGTTTTGGTAATTCTAGAATGTTTGTGGGCTTTGCTATTAAGCACTGAAGTTGGCAACCTTTGAGTTCAATGCTAAATATGAACGCAAACTTTTACCATGAAAATTTGCTGTAAAATGTGCATAGTCATTATTTGCCAGGAACTGTTCATCTGGCAAACGTTTCTGCCATCCCTTTGTGTATGTTGTCCCTGTGTTTGCATAAGTTTCCCCAGTTGCAGTACTCCAGTTTCCTCCCACATCTCACATACATACACAGATAGGATGAGAGGCCTTTGCTGTCCTTCACAATAATTGGAGCATTGTAAAATGACCGACATGCTGAGAATACACCATGAGTTTTTTCAGCAGATAGATGGCTGGATAGATAATTTTCGACAGGTTTGATCTGATTTTGATCATTTTTCTGATCGATTTTCCCATAGAAGTGAATTGAAATAGATCGGAAAATCAATCAGAAAATCAATCGGAAAAACTATCAGAAAATTGATTGGAAAGTAAATCTGCCAAAAAAAAACCTCATTGCGTATTCCCAGGATTAGTTTATCTACTATGGTTCTGTAAACACTCGTAACCAGCACACATTAAAGCACCTCATACCTCCACCAAGGTTGGGTTGGGATAAATGGGCATGGTCCTCACCACTCCCCTTCTGCCTCCTACTCCATTTCTGCCACTCTCCCAGCAAGTCCACACAGAAAGGAGAATGTGCTTAAGACAGGCCACTAGGAATCCCTCAAACATCCACCTTGCCAGGCAGTGCTGAAAGCAGTGGCGGATCTAGAGGGGTGCAGGCATGGCTAGTGCCATGGGCGACAGTGCACCATGGGCGCCATGCCTGCCCCCATGCTGCCCACCACCTCCGCATCTTGTGCCGCCCGTTCCAGATGCCTCCGGTCCCCTGCGCCCCTCCCCTTCCATGGGGGCCATGCTGCCAGCCACCTCCACAATTCGCATCTTGTGCCTCCCGCCTCGGTGCTCGATGCCTCTGGTCTCCCGTGCCCCCACCTGCTGTTTCTCTGTCCCTACTATCAGACTTTAGATTAGCGGCAAGAGGAGAGACAGAGTACGCACACCGTCTACCCGTCGCGTCACATGCGGAAGTGACGTCATCAGTCACTTCCTACATTTGAAGTGCATTGGGAAGGAAGTGTGCACCCTCTCTGTCTCTCTTCTTGCCGCTAATCTAAAGACTGATAGCAAGGAAAGAGAAATGGCAGGCGGGGGCACGGTAGACCGGAGGGATCGAGTACCAGGAGATGCAAGATGCAGAGGTGATGACATGGGGGATGCAGTAGTGCTGGGGGGGGCGCAAACTCGGTGTTTGCCATGGGCGCTATACAGCCTTGATACGCCTCTGGCTGAAAGTGCTTTCCTGCAACTGCTTTCCTTCAGGGACAGAAGACCCACTGCCCAAGACGCTCTTTGATCACTCCACCACACAAGTAATCTGTTGGAATTTAATTTTTTTTAACAAAAAATTCTGGATATTTATACTAATTGATATACACATATATTTTTAACAATTGCAATAATAGTTCCCCTTGTGATAGTTGGCACCAAGCCACACTGCAACTGTTCTTGCTCACCCCCCCTCCCTCCCACACACACGCACACACACACACACACACACACGCACACACACTGCAACTCAGGTCCTCCATCCTTGGGCCTAATATTTCCAACACTTCTAGACAGCTTTAGGAATGGAATTATTTCATGATATCATCCAGTGATGCCGCCACTGTGAACTGAATCATTCATTGTGATGACCCGGATGATTCGACTCACAAAAAAGATCTGGATCAAATGAAGGATTCATTCATGATCCGGACAACACTACCTACGAGTCCAGGTTACGTCACCACAGTGCAGTGAATATTAATTAGCCATGTGGCTAGTCACTGAGCAAGTGCAAGCAGTTTAACACAGCTAAAGCCCAGTATAACGCACAGCATGCTGCACTTTCATTCAACTTATAGCGCTTCTAATCAGCAGGGGGGCAGTTCTGCATGATAATTAGAAGATTCCTAAATCCTACTTAACAGTGGCAGTTTAGCATGAATTTCTAGAACAGCACTACAGTTAAGAACAGTGCAAACCCATCCCTAAACTGCCACAGATTAAGAAGTGCTTCATAGCACTTCTACAGCTTGTGCAGCAATGTAGACTTGACATGATTTGTGAATTGCTCCTCCTCCCTGCTGCCAGGTGTCCTGTGAAGCTGTTCTGTGCTTAACCATTCCAGTGCTGGACATTGATGCAATACAGCAGATGTATTGGTTACCTCAGCAACAGCAATCTCTCTCACACACTTCACTGTCTAAGAAACCTTCCTAACTCCTCCTATTTTACCCCAGTTTAAGAAGGAAACTGCACTATCTAGTGATTTCTTAAGATGTCTGAGACAGTTCTGCATGGATTTCTAAAAACCTACCAATATTTTTTCTCAGACACTCTTAATCAATGGCCTCAATTCACTAAGCTTATCTCCTGTCTTTAATATCGTTTCTAGAGTTATCACCATGGTGATGAGGCATGTTGTATTCAGGAAACATTTTACCTCAAGCAAACCTAAAGTTAACTCTTCTGTCTTTAGTTTAACTCTTCAATCCTTAAAATAACTCCAGAAGTTAAAGACAGGCTGTTAATTAACTGCGTGTAAAAAAAATACAGAGGAGGTAAATTAACTACAAAGGAGGTAATTTAACTACAGAGGAGGTAACTTAAGGAATGAAGAGATAAGATCACTCTCTCACTGTGTGGTGGCAAGTTATCTCTTGCCTTATTATTAGTGTTGGGTGAACACCTGGATGTTCGGGTTCGCGAACGTTCCCCGAACATGGCCGCGATGTTCGGGTGTTCGCGCCGAACTCCGAACATAATGCAAGTCAATGGGGACCCGAACTTTCGTGCTTTGTAAAGCTTCCTTACATGGTACATACCCCAAATTTGCAGGGTATGTGCACCTTGGGAGTGGGTACAAGAGGAAAAAAAACATTTGAAAAAGAGCTTATAGTTTTTGAGAAAATTGATTGTAAAGTTTCAAAGGAAAAACTGTCTTTTAAATGTGGAAAATGTAAAAATGTAATACAGATAAGAATTTCCAGGAAAAGGGACCGGTAACGCTAACCCAGCAGCAGCACACGTGATGGAACAGGAGGAGGGCGGCGCAGGAGGAGAAGGCCACGCTTTGAGACACAACAACCCAGGCCTTGCATGAGGACAAGAAGCGTGCGGATAGCAAATAGCAATGCATTTTGCCGCCATGCAGTCATAAATGTAATACAGATAAGAGGTTCCGTAAAAAGGGACCGGCAATGCTAACCCAGCAGCAGCACACGTGATGGAACAGGAGGAGGCGCAGGAGGAGAAGGCCACGCTTTGAGACACAACAACCCAGGCCTTGCATGAGGACAAGAAGTGTGCGGATAGCAATGCATTTTGCCGCCATGCAGTCATAAATGTAATACAGATGAGAGGTTCAATAAACAGGGACCGGAAACGCTAACCCAGCAGCAGCACACGTGATGAAACAGGAGGAGGGAAGCGCAGGAGGAGAAGGCCACGCTTTGAGACACAACAACCCAGGCCTTGCATGAGGACAAGAAGCGTGCGGATAGCAAATAGCAATGCATTTTGCCGCCATGCAGTCATAAATGTAATACATATAAGAGGTTCCGTAAAAAGGGACCGGCAACGCTAACCCAGCAGCAGCACACGTGATGGAACAGGAGGAGGCGCAGGAGGAGAAGGCCACGCTTTGAGACACAACAACCCAGGCCTTGGATGAGGACAAGAAGAGTGTGGATAGCAATGCATTTTGTCGCCATGCAGTCATAAATGTAATACAGATAAGAGGTTCAATAAACAGGGACCGGAAACGCTAACCCATCACAGATGTTCACTGTTCATGTTACTTGGTTGGGGTCCGGGAGTGTTGCGTAGTCGTTTCCAAATCCAGGATTGATTCATTTTAATTTGAGTCAGACGGTCTGCATTTTCTGTGGAGAGGCAGATACGCCAATCTGTGACGATGCCTCCGGCAGCACTGAAACAGCGTTCCGACATAACGCTGGCTGCCGGGCAAGCCAGCACCTCTATTGCGTACATTGCCAGTTCGTGTCAGGTGTGTAGCTTAGAGACCCAATAGTTGAAGGGTGCAGATGGATGGTTCAACACGGCTACGCCATCTGACATGTAGTCTTTGATCATCTTCTGCAGGCGAGCGGTGTTGTAGGTGGAACTGGGCGATTGCTGTTCTGTGGGCTGCTGCATGGGTGTCAGAAAATTTTGCCACTCCAAGGACACTGCCGATACCATTCCCTTGTGGGCACTAGCTGCAGCTTGCGTTCTTTGTTCCCCTCCTCGTCCTGGGTTTACGGAAGTCAGTCTGTCGGCGTGGAATTGGCTAGAGGAGGAGGATGTCAATCTCCTCTCTAATGTCTCCACAAGGGCCTGCTGGTATTCTTCCATTTTGACCTGTCTGACAGTTTCTCCAATGAGTTTGGGAACATTGTCTTTGTACCGTGGATCCAGAAGGGTATAAACCCAGTAATCCACGTCGTCCAGAATTTGAACAACGCGCGGGTCGCGTTCGATGCAGTCTAGCATGAATTGAGCCATGTCTGCCACAGTTCTAACAGAATCCTCATCATGTTCTTCTGAGCTTGACGCACCCTCATCATCATCACCAGCATCACGCCGTCGCCCACCTTCTTCCTCGTCTTCTTCTGCTGTCCATTCCCGCTGAATCATGGAAGTCTAACGTGCACCGCTCTGTCCCTCGGCAGTGGGGGCGTCCAAGTCCTGCTCCAACTCTAGCTGTTCCTCGTCCTCTTCTTTAGCATAGCTGCCGGGAGGACCAGCGTTTCCTGAGGCAGATTGCCTGATGTTGGTATCATCATCACGCTGATCGTTGTCCTCTTGAGATTCCCCCACTTGCATCCTGACTGCGGCTTCCTTGATCTGCAGCATTGATTTTTTCAGCAAACACAGCAGTGGTATCGTAATGCTGACTGAAGAGTTGTCACCGCTCCAAGCAACGTGGATTGCTCAAAATTTTGGAAGACTTGGCAGAGGTCCAACATGGTGGCCCAATCATATCCACAGAAGCTTGGTAGCTGTCCAGATGCGCCTTGGTACTGCGCCGTCATGTACTGGACCACTGCACTCTTCTGCTCGCAAAAGCGTGCTAGCATGTGCAGCGTCGAATTCCAGTGCGTGGGTACGTCACACACCAAGCGATGGTTCGGTAGATTGAACCGCTCCTGCATCTTGGCGAGTCCCTCCGAAGCGGTACTGGACTTTCGGAAATATTTGGCCACTCGTCGCACCTTCAGCAGAAGATCTGCCACGCCTGGGTATGTCCTCAGGAACCGCTGAACAACTAGGTTCATAACGTGTCCCAGGCAAGGGATGTGTCTCAGCTTAGCCAACTTTAAAGCGCGAATGAGATTGCTCCCATTGTCACACACAACCATGCCTGGTTTCAGGTCCAGCGGTGCCAGCCACAAATCGGTCTGTTCCTTGATTCCCTTCCAAATTTCTTCACCTGTGTGCTGCTTAAATCCAAGGCAGATCAGCTTCAGTAAGGCTTGCTGACGCATGGCAACAGCTGTGCTGCACTGCTTCCACGACCCTATTGCTGGGTTACCTTACCGATGCCGGATGAGGTACCGCTTTGAGAGGAGTTGGAGGAGAAGGAGTCAGAGTCGAGGTAGGTGCTGCTGTTATCTCTGAGGGACGCCGGTCCAGCAGTTTGCGGCGTGGGCAACACCCGCACCGTAGCTGGTGAGGAGTCGCTGCCAGGCTCCACAAGGTTCACCCAGTGTGCCGTCAGGGAGATGTATCGACCCTGGCCAAAGGCACTCGTCCAGGTGTCTGTGGTGAGGTGAACCTTGCAGGCAACGGCATTTTTCAAGCTTCTGGTTATTTTGCTAACCACGTGCTCATGTAACGCTGGCACTGCAGACCGCGCAAAATAGTATCGGCTGGGAACCACGTAACGTGGGATGGCCAGCGCCATCATGCGCTTGAAGCTGTTTGTCTCCACCACGCGATATGGCAGCATTTCGCAGGCCACAAACTTGGCTATGCTGGCTGTTAGTGCCACGGCCCGGAGGTCATTTGCTGGCAATTTTCTCTTGCGCTCTAACATCTCCAGGACAGACAACTGAACCGTAGGATCGCACACCGAAGGACAGTTGGTTGTTGTTGTCGTAGTCGTTGAAGACTGGGAAACGTCAAGAGGACTGTTGCGGAAACTGACATCGTCGTCTATTACGGATGTTTGTGTACCACGTAATGGCTGGGCTGCTGCTGAGGAAGGTCTGGTGACAACGGAGGCAGTGTTGCTGGGGGCTGGAAGCGAGCCGCTACCCTGGCCTTGCGTGTTTGACCACAGAGTGCTATGTTTGGCTACCATGTGGCGGCGCATGCTGGTGGTGGAGAGGTTGTTGATATTTTTCCCCCTGCTCAGTCAGGTCCTGCACACCTTGCAAATCACCATGGTAACATCCTCCCTGCAGTCGTCGAAGAAAGCCCATACTTTTGAGCTCCTGCTTTGCTGGCGAGTTTCTTTCGTGCCTCTTTGGCATCTCACTTCTACGGCTATGCCTGTTGTGTCCGAAATACCCCGCCCCGCCTACTTTGTGGCACACGGCGAACTCTTGCAGCAGTGGGTTCTGCAGCAGACTCATCTGTACTGCTGCTATCCCGACAGCGAGGTTGTACTCGATAATCCGGGTCTGTGTCCACATCGTCCAAAACCTCCTCTTCCATCTCCTCATCTGTGACTGTGTGTGTGTGCAGTGGACTAGAGCTCCCCAGAACACCCTCTGCGCACCTCACTCCCATGTCTTCAAGATGTTCTTGGTGGACCTCCTGCAATTCAAATTCCTGCGCACATTGCTCAGGGATTTGGGTGTCTTCGTCCTCGCCTTGCATTTTAGTGCGTGGTGCATTTACCTCGCACAATGGTTGTGAATCCGGGCACAACATTTCTGGCTGTTCCATTGTTTGTGGGGGTAGGAGTGGGAATAGCTCCTCCGAAGAGGCCATTGTGTCCGGAAATAATTGTTCAGACTGGTTATTCGGCCATTGTGTGCATGGTGTAGCTGCTGGTTGTGTCACCGTTGTGCCCACTGGCTCCTTGTAACTGGCAGAGGACCTCGTGCGTGACAACAAGGATGTTCTGGTGCTGCTGCTGCTTAACCCGCTGCTGGATGCTTGAGAGGTCATCCAATTCATTATCCGTTCCTGCTCTTGTGGATCAGTGAGGGTTGTTTGTCTGGCACACATCGGTGGTATTGAGTGGGTTTTCTTAGGTGCTCCACTGCGGCCTCTACGTGAACCGTCAGGGGAAACACCTCTTCCCTTGCCCCTCCCTCTTTCACTGGATTTCTTCATTATGGTTGTACTGATCCCAGCAGTACACGCACACTGACTGGCAGTACAGTGGCAATAGACAATGCTATATAGTATGTTATAAACTGGTGATGGATGGAAGTACTACTGATCCCAGCAGTACAGTGGCAATAGAAGACAATGCTATATAATATGTTATACACTAGTGATGGACGGAAGTACTACTGATCCCAGCAATACAGTGGCAATAGAAGACAGTGATATATACTATGTTATACACTGGTGATGGACGGAAGTACTACTGATTCCAGCAGTACAGTGGCAATAGAAGACAGTGCTATATACTATATTATACACTGGTGATGGACGGAAGTACTACTGAATCCAGCAGTACAGTGGCAATAGAAGACTATGTTATACACTGGTGATGGACGGATGTACTACTGATCCCAGCAGTACAAGCTGACTGGCAGTACAGTGGCAATAGAAGACAATGCTATATACTATGTTATACACTGGTGATGGACGGAAGTACTACTGATTCCAGCAGTACAGTGGCAATAGAAGACAGTGATATATACTATGTTATACACTGGTGATGGACGGAAGTACTACTGATCCCAGCAGTACAGTGGCAATAGAAGACAGTGATATATACTATGTTATACACTGGTGATGGACGGAAGTACTACTGATTCCAGCAGTACAGTGGAAATAGAAGACAGTGGTATATACTATATTATACACTGGTGATGGACGGAAGTACTACTGATTCCAGCAGTACAGTGGCAATAGAAGACAGTGCTATATAGTATGTTATAAACTGGTGATGGATGGAAGTACTACTGATCCCATCAGTACAGTGGCAATAGAAGACAATGCTATATACTATGTTATACACTAGTGATGGACGGAAGTACTACTGATCCCAGCAATACAGTGGCAATAGAAGACAGTGATATATACTATGTTATACACTGGTGATGGACGGAAGTACTACTGATTCCAGCAGTACAGTGGCAATAGAAGACAGTGCTATGTACTATATTATACACTGGTGATGGACGGAAGTACTACTGAATCCAGCAGTACAGTGGCAATAGAAGACAATGCTATATACTATGTTATACACTGGTGATGGACGGATGTACTACTGATCCCAGCAGTACAAGCTGACTGGCAGTACAGTGGCAATAGAAGACAATGCTATATACTATGTTATACACTGGTGATGGACTGAAGTACTACTGATTCCAACAGTACAGTGGCAATAGAAGACAGTGATATATACTATGTTATACACTGGTGATGGACGGAAGTACTACTGATCCCAGCAGTACAGTGGCAATAGAAGACAGTGATATATACTATGTTATACACTGGTGATGGACGGAAGTACTACTGATTCCAGCAGTACAGTGGAAATAGAAGACAGTGCCATATACTATATTATACACTGGTGATGGACGGAAGTACTACTGATTCCAGCAGTACAGTGGCAATAGAAGACAGTGCTATATACTATGTTATACACTGGTGATGGACGGATGTACTACTGATCCCAGCAGTACAGTGGCAATAGAAGACAGTGCTATATACTATGTTATACACTGGTGATGGACGGAAGTACTACTGATCCCAGCAGTACAGTGGCAATAGAAGACAGTGCTATATACTATTTTATACACTGGTGATGGACGGAAGTACTACTGATCCCAGCAGTACAGTGGCAATAGAAGACAGTGCTATATACTATATTATACACTGGTGATGGACGGAAGTACTACTGATCCCAGCAGTACAGTGGCAATAGAAGATAGTGCTATATACTATGTTATACACTGGTGATGGACGGAAGTACTACTGATCCCAGCAGTACAGTGGAAATAGAAGACAGTGCCATATACTATATTATACACTGGTGATGGACGGAAGTACTACTGATTCCAGCAGTACAGTGGCAATAGAAGACAGTGCTATATACTATGTTATACACTGGTGATGGACGGATGTACTACTGATCCCAGCAGTACAGTGGCAATAGAAGACAGTGCTATATACTATGTTATACACTGGTGATGGACGGAAGTACTACTGATCCCAGCAGTACAGTGGCAATAGAAGACAGTGCTATATACTATTTTATACACTGGTGATGGACGGAAGTACTACTGATCCCAGCAGTACAGTGGCAATAGAAGACAGTGCTATATACTATATTATACACTGGTGATGGACGGAAGTACTACTGATCCCAGCAGTACAGTGGCAATAGAAGATAGTGCTATATACTATGTTATACACTGGTGATGGACGGAAGTACTACTGATCCCAGCAGTACAGTGGCAATAGAAGACAGTGCTATATACTATATTATACACTGGTGATGGACGGATGTACTACTGATCCCAGCAGTACAAGTTGACTGGCAGTACAGTGGCAATAGAAGACAATGCTCTATACTATGTTATACACTGGTGATGGACGGAAGTACTACTGATCCCAGCAGTACAGTGGCAATAGAAGACAGTGCTATATACTATGTTATACACTGGTGATGGACGGAAGTACTACTGATCCCAGCAGTACAGTGGCAATAGAAGACAGTGCTATATACTATGTTATACACTGGTGATGGACGGAAGTACTACTGATCCCAGCAGTACAGTGGCAATAGAAGACAGTGCTATATACTATATTATACACTGGTGATGGACGGATGTACTACTGATCCCAGCAGTACAGTGGCAATAGAAGACAGTGCTATATACTATATTATACACTGGTGATGGACGGATGTACTACTGATCCCAGCAGTACAAGCTGACTGGCAGTACAGTGGCAATAGAAGACAATGCTATATACTATGTTATACACTGGTGATGGACGGAAGTACTACTGATCCCAGCAGTACAGTGGCAATAGAAGACAATGCTATATACTATGTTATACACTGGTGATGGACAGAAGTACTACTGATCCCAGCAGTACAGTGGCAATAGAAGACAGTGATATATACTATGTTATACACTGGTGATGGACGGAAGTACTACTGATTCCAGCAGTACAGTGGCAATAGAAGACAGTGCTATATACTATATTATACACTGGTGATGGACGGAAGTACTACTGATTCCAGCAGTACAGTGGCAATAGAAGACAATGCTATATATTATGTTATACACTGGTGATGGACGGATGTACTACTGATCCCAGCAGTACAAGCTGACTGGCAGTACAGTGGCAATAGAAGACAATGCTATATACTATGTTATACACTGGTGATGGACGGAAGTACTACTGATTCCAGCAGTACAGTGGCAATAGAAGACAGTGATATATACTATGTTATACACTGGTGATGGACGGAAGTACTACTGATCCCAGCAGTACAGTGGCAATAGAAGACAGTGCTATATAGTATGTTATAAACTGGTGATGGATGGAAGTACTACTGATCCCAGCAGTACAGTGGCAATAGAAGACAATGCTATATACTATGTTATACACTAGTGATGGACGGAAGTACTACTGATCCCAGCAATACAGTGGCAATAGAAGACAGTGATATATACTATGTTATACACTGGTGATGGACGGAAGTACTACTGATTCCAGCAGTACAGTGGCAATAGAAGACAGTGCTATGTACTATATTATACACTGGTGATGGACGGAAGTACTACTGAATCCAGCAGTACAGTGGCAATAGAAGACAATGCTATATACTATGTTATACACTGGTGATGGACGGATGTACTACTGATCCCAGCAGTACAAGCTGACTGGCAGTACAGTGGCAATAGAAGACAATGCTATATACTATGTTATACACTGGTGATGGACGGAAGTACTACTGATTCCAGCAGTACAGTGGCAATAGAAGACAGTGATATATACTATGTTATACACTGGTGATGGACGGAAGTACTACTGATCCCAGCAGTACAGTGGCAATAGAAGACAGTGATATATACTATGTTATACACTGGTGATGGACGGAAGTACTACTGATTCCAGCAGTACAGTGGAAATAGAAGACAGTGCCATATACTATATTATACACTGGTGATGGACGGAAGTACTACTGATTCCAGCAGTACAGTGGCAATAGAAGACAGTGCTATATACTATGTTATACACTGGTGATGGACGGATGTACTACTGATCCCAGCAGTACAGTGGCAATAGAAGACAGTGCTATATACTATGTTATACACTGGTGATGGACGGAAGTACTACTGATCCCAGCAGTACAGTGGCAATAGAAGACAGTGCTATATACTATTTTATACACTGGTGATGGACCGAAGTACTACTGATCCCAGCAGTACAGTGGCAATAGAAGACAGTGCTATATACTATATTATACACTGGTGATGGACGGAAGTACTACTGATCCCAGCAGTACAGTGGCAATAGAAGATAGTGCTATATACTATGTTATACACTGGTGATGGACGGAAGTACTACTGATCCCAGCAGTACAGTGGAAATAGAAGACAGTGCCATATACTATATTATACACTGGTGATGGACGGAAGTACTACTGATTCCAGCAGTACAGTGGCAATAGAAGACAGTGCTATATACTATGTTATACACTGGTGATGGACGGATGTACTACTGATCCCAGCAGTACAGTGGCAATAGAAGACAGTGCTATATACTATGTTATACACTGGTGATGGACGGAAGTACTACTGATCCCAGCAGTACAGTGGCAATAGAAGACAGTGCTATATACTATTTTATACACTGGTGATGGACGGAAGTACTACTGATCCCAGCAGTACAGTGGCAATAGAAGACAGTGCTATATACTATATTATACACTGGTGATGGACGGAAGTACTACTGATCCCAGCAGTACAGTGGCAATAGAAGATAGTGCTATATACTATGTTATACACTGGTGATGGACGGAAGTACTACTGATCCCAGCAGTACAGTGGCAATAGAAGACAGTGCTATATACTATATTATACACTGGTGATGGACGGATGTACTACTGATCCCAGCAGTACAAGTTGACTGGCAGTACAGTGGCAATAGAAGACAATGCTCTATACTATGTTATACACTGGTGATGGACGGAAGTACTACTGATCCCAGCAGTACAGTGGCAATAGAAGACAGTGCTATATACTATGTTATACACTGGTGATGGACGGAAGTACTACTGATCCCAGCAGTACAGTGGCAATAGAAGATAGTGCTATATACTATGTTATACACTGGTGATGGACGGAAGTACTACTGATCCCAGCAGTACAGTGGCAATAGAAGACAGTGCTATATACTATATTATACACTGGTGATGGACGGATGTACTACTGATCCCAGCAGTACAGTGGCAATAGAAGACAGTGCTATATACTATATTATACACTGGTGATGGACGGATGTACTACTGATCCCAGCAGTACAAGCTGACTGGCAGTACAGTGGCAATAGAAGACAATGCTATATACTATGTTATACACTGGTGATGGACGGAAGTACTACTGATCCCAGCAGTACAGTGGCAATAGAAGACAATGCTATATACTATGTTATACACTGGGATGGACAGAAGTACTACTGATCCCAGCAGTACAGTGGCAATAGAAGACAGTGATATATACTATGTTATACACTGGTGATGGACGGAAGTACTACTGATTCCAGCAGTACAGTGGCAATAAAAGACAGTGCTATATACTATATTATACACTGGTGATGGACGGAAGTACTACTGATTCCAGCAGTACAGTGGCAATAGAAGACAATGCTATATATTTTGTTATACACTGGTGATGGACGGATGTACTACTGATCCCAGCAGTACAAGCTGACTGGCAGTACAGTGGCAATAGAAGACAATGCTATATACTATGTTATACACTGGTGATGGACGGAAGTACTACTGATTTCAGCAGTACAGTGGCAATAGAAGACAGTGATATATACTATGTTATACACTGGTGATGGACGGAAGTACTACTGATCCCAGCAGTACAGTGGCAATAGAAGACAGTGCTATATAGTATGTTATAAACTGGTGATGGATGGAAGTACTACTGATCCCAGCAGTACAGTGGCAATAGAAGACAATGCTATATACTATGTTATACACTAGTGATGGACGGAAGTACTACTGATCCCAGCAATACAGTGGCAATAGAAGACAGTGATATATACTATGTTATACACTGGTGATGGACGGAAGTACTACTGATTCCAGCAGTACAGTGGCAATAGAAGACAGTGCTATGTACTATATTATACACTGGTGATGGACGGAAGTACTACTGAATCCAGCAGTACAGTGGCAATAGAAGACAATGCTATATACTATGTTATACACTGGTGATGGACGGATGTACTACTGATCCCAGCAGTACAAGCTGACTGGCAGTACAGTGGCAATAGAAGACAATGCTATATACTATGTTATACACTGGTGATGGACGGAAGTACTACTGATTCCAGCAGTACAGTGGCAATAGAAGACAGTGATATATACTATGTTATACACTGGTGATGGACGGAAGTACTACTGATCCCAGCAGTACAGTGGCAATAGAAGACAGTGATATATACTATGTTATACACTGGTGATGGACGGAAGTACTACTGATTCCAGCAGTACAGTGGAAATAGAAGACAGTGCCATATACTATATTATACACTGGTGATGGACGGAAGTACTACTGATTCCAGCAGTACAGTGGCAATAGAAGACAGTGCTATATACTATGTTATACACTGGTGATGGACGGATGTACTACTGATCCCAGCAGTACAGTGGCAATAGAAGACAGTGCTATATACTATGTTATACACTGGTGATGGACGGAAGTACTACTGATCCCAGCAGTACAGTGGCAATAGAAGACAGTGCTATATACTATTTTATACACTGGTGATGGACGGAAGTACTACTGATCCCAGCAGTACAGTGGCAATAGAAGACAGTGCTATATACTATATTATACACTGGTGATGGACGGAAGTACTACTGATCCCAGCAGTACAGTGGCAATAGAAGATAGTGCTATATACTATGTTATACACTGGTGATGGACGGAAGTACTACTGATCCCAGCAGTACAGTGGAAATAGAAGACAGTGCCATATACTATATTATACACTGGTGATGGACGGAAGTACTACTGATTCCAGCAGTACAGTGGCAATAGAAGACAGTGCTATATACTATGTTATACACTGGTGATGGACGGATGTACTACTGATCCCAGCAGTACAGTGGCAATAGAAGACAGTGCTATATACTATGTTATACACTGGTGATGGACGGAAGTACTACTGATCCCAGCAGTACAGTGGCAATAGAAGACAGTGCTATATACTATTTTATACACTGGTGATGGACGGAAGTACTACTGATCCCAGCAGTACAGTGGCAATAGAAGACAGTGCTATATACTATATTATACACTGGTGATGGACGGAAGTACTACTGATCCCAGCAGTACAGTGGCAATAGAAGATAGTGCTATATACTATGTTATACACTGGTGATGGACGGAAGTACTACTGATCCCAGCAGTACAGTGGCAATAGAAGACAGTGCTATATACTATATTATACACTGGTGATGGACGGATGTACTACTGATCCCAGCAGTACAAGTTGACTGGCAGTACAGTGGCAATAGAAGACAATGCTCTATACTATGTTATACACTGGTGATGGACGGAAGTACTACTGATCCCAGCAGTACAGTGGCAATAGAAGACAGTGCTATATACTATGTTATACACTGGTGATGGACGGAAGTACTACTGATCCCAGCAGTACAGTGGCAATAGAAGATAGTGCTATATACTATGTTATACACTGGTGATGGACGGAAGTACTACTGATCCCAGCAGTACAGTGGCAATAGAAGACAGTGCTATATACTATATTATACACTGGTGATGGACGGATGTACTACTGATCCCAGCAGTACAGTGGCAATAGAAGACAGTGCTATATACTATATTATACACTGGTGATGGACGGATGTACTACTGATCCCAGCAGTACAAGCTGACTGGCAGTACAGTGGCAATAGAAGACAATGCTATATACTATGTTATACACTGGTGATGGACGGAAGTACTACTGATCCCAGCAGTACAGTGGCAATAGAAGACAATGCTATATACTATGTTATACACTGGTGATGGACAGAAGTACTACTGATCCCAGCAGTACAGTGGCAATAGAAGACAGTGATATATACTATGTTATACACTGGTGATGGACGGAAGTACTACTGATTCCAGCAGTACAGTGGCAATAGAAGACAGTGCTATATACTATATTATACACTGGTGATGGACGGAAGTACTACTGATTCCAGCAGTACAGTGGCAATAGAAGACAATGCTATATATTATGTTATACACTGGTGATGGACGGATGTACTACTGATCCCAGCAGTACAAGCTGACTGGCAGTACAGTGGCAATAGAAGACAATGCTATATACTATGTTATACACTGGTGATGGACGGAAGTACTACTGATTCCAGCAGTACAGTGGCAATAGAAGACAGTGATATATACTATGTTATACACTGATGATGGACGGAAGTACTACTGATCCCAGCAGTACAGTGGCAATAGAAGACAGTGCTATATAGTATGTTATAAACTGGTGATGGATGGAAGTACTACTGATCCCAGCAGTACAGTGGCAATAGAAGACAATGCTATATACTATGTTATACACTAGTGATGGACGGAAGTACTACTGATCCCAGCAATACAGTGGCAATAGAAGACAGTGATATATACTATGTTATACACTGGTGATGGACGGAAGTACTACTGATTCCAGCAGTACAGTGGCAATAGAAGACAGTGCTATATACTATATTATACACTGGTGATGGACGGAAGTACTACTGAATCCAGCAGTACAGTGGCAATAGAAGACAATGCTATATACTATGTTATACACTGGTGATGGACGGATGTACTACTGATCCCAGCAGTACAAGCTGACTGGCAGTACAGTGGCAATAGAAGACAATGCTATATACTATGTTATACACTGGTGATGGACGGAAGTACTACTGATTCCAGCAGTACAGTGGCAATAGAAGACAGTGATATATACTATGTTATACACTGGTGATGGACGGAAGTACTACTGATCCCAGCAGTACAGTGGCAATAGAAGCCAGTGATATATACTATGTTATACACTGGTGATGGACGGAAGTACTACTGATTCCAGCAGTACAGTGGAAATAGAAGACAGTGCTATATACTATATTATACACTGGTGATGGACGGAAGTACTACTGATTCCAGCAGTACAGTGGCAATAGAAGACAGTGCTATATACTATGTTATACACTGGTGATGGACGGATGTACTACTGATCCCAGCAGTACAGTGGCAATAGAAGACAGTGCTATATACTATGTTATACACTGGTGATGGACGGAAGTACTACTGATCCCAGCAGTACAGTGGCAATAGAAGACAGTGCTATATACTATGTTATACACTGGTGATGGACGGAAGTACTACTGATCCCAGCAGTACAGTGGCAATAGAAGACAGTGCTATATACTATATTATACACTGGTGATGGACGGAAGTACTACTGATCCCAGCAGTACAGTGGCAATAGAAGATAGTGCTATATACTATGTTATACACTGGTGATGGACGGAAGTACTACTGATCCCAGCAGTACAGTGGCAATAGAAGACAGTGCTATATACTATATTATACACTAGTGATGGACGGATGTACTACTGATCCCAGCAGTACAAGCTGACTGGCAGTACAGTGGCAATAGAAGACAATGCTATATACTATGTTATACACTGGTGATGGACGGAAGTACTACTGATCCCAGCAGTACAGTGGCAATAGAAGACAATGCTATATACTATGTTATACACTGGTGATGGACGGAAGTACTACTGATCCCAGCAGTACAGTGGCAATAGAAGACAGTGATATATACTATGTTATACACTGATGATGGACGGAAGTACTACTGATTCCAGCAGTACAGTGGCAATAGAAGACAGTGCTATATACTATATTATACACTGGTGATGGACGGAAGTACTACTGATTCCAGCAGTACAGTGGCAATAGAAGACAATGCTATATACTATGTTATACACTGGTGATGGACGGAAGTACTACTGATTCCAGCAGTACAGTGGCAATAGAAGACAGTGATATATACTATGTTATACACTAGTGATGGACGGAAGTACTACTGATCCCAGCAGTACAGTGGCAATAGAAGACAGTGATATATACTATGTTATACACTGGTGATGGACGGAAGTACTACTGATTCCAGCAGTACAGTGGCAATAGAAGACAGTGCTATATACTATATTATACACTGGTGATGGACAGAAGTACTACTGATTCCAGCAGTACAGTGGCAATAGAAGACAGTGCTATATACTATGTTATACACTGGTGATGGACGGATGTACTACTGATCCCAGCAGTACAGTGGCAATAGAAGACAGTGCTATATACTATGTAATACACTGGTGATGGACGGATGTACTACTGATCCCAGCAGTACAGTGGCAATAGAAGACAGTGCTATATACTATATTATACACTGGTGATGGACGGATGTACTACTGATCCCAGCAGTACAAGCTGACTGGCAGTACAGTGGCAATAGAAGACAGTGCTATATACTATGTTATACACTGGTGATGGACGGAAGTACTACTGATCCCAGCAGTACAGTGGCAATAGAAGACAGTGCTATATACTATGTTATACACTGGTGATGGACGGAAGTACTACTGATCCCAGCAGTACAGTGGCAATAGAAGACAGTGCTATATACTATATTATACACTGGTGATGGACGGATGTACTACTGATCCCAGCAGTACAAGCTGACTGGCAGTACAGTGGCAATAGAAGACAATGCTATATACTATGTAATGTTATACACTGGTGATGGACGGAAGTACTACTGATCCCAGCAGTACAGTGGCAATAGAAGACAGTGCTATATACTATGTTTTACACTGGTGATGGATGGAAGTACTACTGATCCCAGCAGTACAGTGGCAATAGAAGACAGTGCTATATACTATATTATACGCTGGTGATGGACGGATGTACTACTGATCCCAGCAGTACAAGCTGACTGGCAGTACAGTGGCAATAGAAGACAATGCTATATACTATGTTATACACTGGTGATGGACGGAAGTACTACTGATCCCAGCAGTACAGTGGCAATAGAAGACAGTGCTATATACTATATTATACACTGGTGATGGACGGAAGTACTACTGATCCCAGCAGTACAGTGGCAATAGAAGATAGTGCTATATACTATGTTATACACTGGTGATGGACGGAAGTACTACTGATCCCAGCAGTACAGTGGCAATAGAAGACAGTGCTATATACTATATTATACACTGGTGATGGACGGATGTACTACTGATCCCAGCAGTACAAGTTGACTGGCAGTACAGTGGCAATAGAAGACAATGCTCTATACTATGTTATACACTGGTGATGGACGGAAGTACTACTGATCCCAGCAGTACAGTGGCAATAGAAGACAGTGCTATATACTATGTTATACACTGGTGATGGACGGAAGTACTACTGATCCCAGCAGTACAGTGGCAATAGAAGATAGTGCTATATACTATGTTATACACTGGTGATGGACGGAAGTACTACTGATCCCAGCAGTACATTTGGCAATAGAAGACAGTGCTATATACTATATTATACACTGGTGATGGACGGATGTACTACTGATCCCAGCAGTACAGTGGCAATAGAAGACAGTGCTATATACTATATTATACACTGGTGATGGACGGATGTACTACTGATCCCAGCAGTACAAGCTGACTGGCAGTACAGTGGCAATAGAAGACAATGCTATATACTATGTTATACACTGGTGATGGACGGAAGTACTACTGATCCCAGCAGTACAGTGGCAATAGAAGACAATGCTATATACTATGTTATACACTGGTGATGGACAGAAGTACTACTGATCCCAGCAGTACAGTGGCAATAGAAGACAGTGATATATACTATGTTATACACTGGTGATGGACGGAAGTACTACTGATTCCAGCAGTACAGTGGCAATAGAAGACAGTGCTATATACTATATTATACACTGGTGATGGACGGAAGTACTACTGATTCCAGCAGTACAGTGGCAATAGAAGACAATGCTATATATTATGTTATACACTGGTGATGGACGGATGTACTACTGATCCCAGCAGTACAAGCTGACTGGCAGTACAGTGGCAATAGAAGACAATGCTATATACTATGTTATACACTGGTGATGGACGGAAGTACTACTGATTCCAGCAGTACAGTGGCAATAGAAGACAGTGATATATACTATGTTATACACTGGTGATGGACGGAAGTACTACTGATCCCAGCAGTACAGTGGCAATAGAAGACAGTGCTATATAGTATGTTATAAACTGGTGATGGATGGAAGTACTACTGATCCCAGCAGTACAGTGGCAATAGAAGACAATGCTATATACTATGTTATACACTAGTGATGGACGGAAGTACTACTGATCCCAGCAATACAGTGGCAATAGAAGACAGTGATATATACTATGTTATACACTGGTGATGGACGGAAGTACTACTGATTCCAGCAGTACAGTGGCAATAGAAGACAGTGCTATATACTATATTATACACTGGTGATGGACGGAAGTACTACTGAATCCAGCAGTACAGTGGCAATAGAAGACAATGCTATATACTATGTTATACACTGGTGATGGACGGATGTACTACTGATCCCAGCAGTACAAGCTGACTGGCAGTACAGTGGCAATAGAAGACAATGCTATATACTATGTTATACTCTGGTGATGGACGGAAGTACTACTGATTCCAGCAGTACAGTGGCAATAGAAGACAGTGATATATACTATGTTATACACTGGTGATGGACGGAAGTACTACTGATCCCAGCAGTACAGTGGCAATAGAAGACAGTGCTATATACTATGTTATACACTGGTGATGGACGGAAGTACTACTGATCCCAGCAGTACAGTGGCAATAGAAGACAGTGCTATTTACTATTTTATACACTGGTGATGGACGGAAGTACTACTGATCCCAGCAGTACAGTGGCAATAGAAGACAGTGCTATATACTATATTATACACTGGTGATGGACGGAAGTACTACTGATCCCAGCAGTACAGTGGCAATAGAAGATAGTGCTATATACTATGTTATACACTGGTGATGGACGGAAGTACTACTGATCCCAGCAGTACAGTGGCAATAGAAGACAGTGCTATATACTATATTATACACTGGTGATGGACGGATGTACTACTGATCCCAGCAGTACAAGTTGACTGGCAGTACAGTGGCAATAGAAGACAATGCTCTATACTATGTTATACACTGGTGATGGACGGAAGTACTACTGATCCCAGCAGTACAGTGGCAATAGAAGACAGTGCTATATACTATGTTATACACTGGTGATGGACGGAAGTACTACTGATCCCAGCAGTACAGTGGCAATAGAAGATAGTGCTATATACTATGTTATACACTGGTGATGGACGGAAGTACTACTGATCCCAGCAGTACATTTGGCAATAGAAGACAGTGCTATATACTATATTATACACTGGTGATGGACGGATGTACTACTGATCCCAGCAGTACAGTGGCAATAGAAGACAGTGCTATATACTATATTATACACTGGTGATGGACGGATGTACTACTGATCCCAGCAGTACAAGCTGACTGGCAGTACAGTGGCAATAGAAGACAATGCTATATACTATTTTATACACTGGTGATGGACGGAAGTACTACTGATCCCAGCAGTACAGTGGCAATAGAAGACAATGCTATATACTATGTTATACACTGGTGATGGACAGAAGTACTACTGATCCCAGCAGTACAGTGGCAATAGAAGACAGTGATATATACTATGTTATACACTGGTGATGGACGGAAGTACTACTGATTCCAGCAGTACAGTGGCAATAGAAGACAGTGCTATATACTATATTATACACTGGTGATGGACGGAAGTACTACTGATTCCAGCAGTACAGTGGCAATAGAAGACAATGCTATATATTATGTTATACACTGGTGATGGACGGATGTACTACTGATCCCAGCAGTACAAGCTGACTGGCAGTACAGTGGCAATAGAAGACAATGCTATATACTATGTTATACACTGGTGATGGACGGAAGTACTACTGATTCCAGCAGTACAGTGGCAATAGAAGACAGTGATATATACTATGTTATACACTGGTGATGGACGGAAGTACTACTGATCCCAGCAGTACAGTGGCAATAGAAGACAGTGCTATATAGTATGTTATAAACTGGTGATGGACGGAAGTACTACTGATCCCAGCAGTACAGTGGCAATAGAAGACAATGCTATATACTATGTTATACACTAGTGATGGACGGAAGTACTACTGATCCCAGCAATACAGTGGCAATAGAAGACAGTGATATATACTATGTTATACACTGGTGATGGACGGAAGTACTACTGATTCCAGCAGTACAGTGGCAATAGAAGACAGTGCTATATACTATATTATACACTGGTGATGGACGGAAGTACTACTGAATCCAGCAGTACAGTGGCAATAGAAGACAATGCTATATACTATGTTATACACTGGTGATGGACGGATGTACTACTGATCCCAGCAGTACAAGCTGACTGGCAGTACAGTGGCAATAGAAGACAATGCTATATACTATGTTATACACTGGTGATGGACGGAAGTACTACTGATTCCAGCAGTACAGTGGCAATAGAAGACAGTGATATATACTATGTTATACACTGGTGATGGACGGAAGTACTACTGATCCCAGCAGTACAGTGGCAATAGAAGACAGTGATATATACTATGTTATACACTGGTGATGGACGGAAGTACTACTGATTCCAGCAGTACAGTGGAAATAGAAGACAGTGCTATATACTATATTATACACTGGTGATGGACGGAAGTACTACTGATTCCAGCAGTACAGTGGCAATAGAAGACAGTGCTATATACTATGTTATACACTGGTGATGGACGGATGTACTACTGATCCCAGCAGTACAGTGGCAATAGAAGACAGTGCTATATACTATGTTATACACTGGTGATGGACGGAAGTACTACTGATCCCAGCAGTACAGTGGCAATAGAAGACAGTGCTATATACTATATTATACACTGGTGATGGACGGAAGTACTACTGATCCCAGCAGTACAGTGGCAATAGAAGACAGTGCTATATACTATATTATACACTGGTGATGGACGGAAATACTACTGATCCCAGCAGTACAGTGGCAATAGAAGATAGTGCTATATACTATGTTATACACTGGTGATGGACGGAAGTACTACTGATCCCAGCAGTACAGTGGCAATAGAAGACAGTGCTATATACTATATTATACACTAGTGATGGACGGATGTACTACTGATCCCAGCAGTACAAGCTGACTGGCAGTACAGTGGCAATAGAAGACAATGCTATATACTATGTTATACACTGGTGATGGACGGAAGTACTACTGATCCCAGCAGTACAGTGGCAATAGAAGACAATGCTATATACTATGTTATACACTGGTGATGGACGGAAGTACTACTGATCCCAGCAGTACAGTGGCAATAGAAGACAGTGATATATACTATGTTATACACTGATGATGGACGGAAGTACTACTGATTCCAGCAGTACAGTGGCAATAGAAGACAGTGCTATATACTATATTATACACTGGTGATGGACGGAAGTACTACTGATTCCAGCAGTACAGTGGCAATAGAAGACAGTGCTATATACTATATTATACACTAGTGATGGACGGATGTACTACTGATCCCAGCAGTACAAGCTGACTGGCAGTACAGTGGCAATAGAAGACAATGCTATATACTATGTTATACACTGGTGATGGACGGAAGTACTACTGATCCCAGCAGTACAGTGGCAATAGAAGACAATGCTATATACTATGTTATACACTGGTGATGGACGGAAGTACTACTGATCCCAGCAGTACAGTGGCAATAGAAGACAGTGATATATACTATGTTATACACTGGTGATGGACAGAAGTACTACTGATTCCAGCAGTACAGTTGCAATAGAAGACAGTGCTATATACTATATTATACACTGGTGATGGACAGAAGTACTACTGATTCCAGCAGTACAGTGGCAATAGAAGACAGTGCTATATACTATGTTATACACTGGTGATGGACGGATGTACTACTGATCCCAGCAGTACAGTGGCAATAGAAGACAGTGCTATATACTATGTAATACACTGGTGATGGACGGATGTACTACTGATCCCAGCAGTACAGTGGCAATAGAAGACAGTGCTATATACTATATTATACACTGGTGATGGACGGATGTACTACTGATCCCAGCAGTACAAGCTGACTGGCAGTACAGTGGCAATAGAAGACAGTGCTATATACTATGTTATACACTGGTGATGGATGGAAGTACTACTGATCCCAGCAGTACAGTGGCAATAGAAGACAGTGCTATATACTATGTTATACACTGGTGATGGACGGAAGTACTACTGATCCCAGCAGTACAGTGGCAATAGAAGACAGTGCTATATACTATATTATACACTGGTGATGGACGGATGTACTACTGATCCCAGCAGTACAAGCTGACTGGCAGTACAGTGGCAATAGAAGACAATGCTATATACTATGTAATGTTATACACTGGTGATGGACGGAAGTACTACTGATCCCAGCAGTACAGTGGCAATAGAAGACAGTGCTATATACTATGTTTTACACTGGTGATGGATGGAAGTACTACTGATCCCAGCAGTACAGTGGCAATAGAAGACAGTGCTATATACTATATTATACGCTGGTGATGGACGGATGTACTACTGATCCCAGCAGTACAAGCTGACTGGCAGTACAGTGGCAATAGAAGACAATGCTATATACTATGTTATACACTGGTGATGGACGGAAGTACTACTGATCCCAGCAGTACAGTGGCAATAGAAGACAGTGCTATATACTATGTTATACACTGGTGATGGACGGAAGTACTACTGATCCCAGCAGTACAGTGGCAATAGAAGACAGTGCTATATACTATATTATACACTGGTGATGGACGGATGTACTACTGATCCCAGCAGTACAAGCTGACTGGCAGTACAGTGGCAATAGAAGACAATGCTATATACTATGTTATACACTGGTGATGGACGGAAGTACTACTGATCCCAGCAGTACAGTGGCAATAGAAGACAATGCTATATACTATGTTATACACTGGTGATGGACGGAAGTACTACTGATCCCAGCAGTACAGTGGCAATAGAAGACAGTGATATATACTATGTTATACACTGGTGATGGACGGAAGTACTACTGATTCCAGCAGTACAGTGGCAATAGAAGACAGTGCTATATACTATATTATACACTGGTGATGGACGGAAGTACTACTGATTCCAGCAGTACAGTGGCAATAGAAGACAATGCTATATACTATGTTATACACTGGTGATGGACGGATGTACTACTGATCCCAGCAGTACAAGCTGACTGGCAGTACAGAGGCAATAGAAGACAATGCTATATACTATGTTATACACTGGTGATGGACGGAAGTACTACTGATTCCAGCAGTACAGTGGCAATAGAAGACAGTGATATATACTATGTTATACACTAGTGATGGACGGAAGTACTACTGATCCCAGCAGTACAGTGGCAATAGAAGACAGTGATATATACTATGTTATACACTGGTGATGGACGGAAGTACTACTGATTCCAGCAGTACAGTGGCAATAGAAGACAGTGCTATATACTATATTATACACTGGTGATGGACAGAAGTACTACTGATTCCAGCAGTACAGTGGCAATAGAAGACAGTGCTATATACTATGTTATACACTGGAAATGGACGGATGTACTACTGATCCCAGCAGTACAGTGGCAATAGAAGACAGTGCTATATACTATGTAATACACTGGTGATGGACGGATGTACTACTGATCCCAGCAGTACAGTGGCAATAGAAGACAGTGCTATATACTATATTATACACTGGTGATGGACGGATGTACTACTGATCCCAGCAGTACAGTGGCAATAGAAGACAGTGCTATATACTATATTATACACTGGTGATGGACGGATGTACTACTGATCCCAGCAGTACAAGCTGACTGGCAGTACAGTGGCAATAGAAGACAATGCTCTATACTATGTTATACACTGGTGATGGACGGAAGTACTACTGATCCCAGCAGTACAGTGGCAATAGAAGACAGTGCTATATACTATGTTATACACTGGTGATGGACGGAAGTACTACTGATCCCAGCAGTACAGTGGCAATAGAAGACAGTGCTATATACTATGTTATACACTGGTGATGGACGGAAGTACTACTGATCCCAGCAGTACAGTGGCAATAGAAGACAGTGCTATATACTATATTATACACTGGTGATGGACGGATGTACTACTGATCCCAGCAGTACAGTGGCAATAGAAGACAGTGCTATATACTATATTATACACTGGTGATGGACGGATGTACTACTGATCCCAGCAGTACAAGCTGACTGGCAGTACAGTGGCAATAGAAGACAATGCTATATACTATGTTATACACTGGTGATGGACGGAAGTACTACTGATCCCAGCAGTACAGTGGCAATAGAAGACAGTGCTATATACTATGTTTTACACTGGTGATGGATGGAAGTATTACTGATCCCAGCAGTACAGTGGCAATAGAAGACAGTGCTATATACTATGTTATACACTGGTGATGGACGGAAGTACTACTGATCCCAGCAGTACAGTGGCCAATAGAAGACAGTGCTATATACTATATTATACACTGGTGATGGACGGATGTACTACTGATCCCAGCAGTACAAGCTGACTGGCAGTACAGTGGCAATAGAAGACAATGCTATATACTATGTTATACACTGGTGATGGACGGAAGTACTACTGATCCCAGCAGTACAGTGGCAATAGAAGACAGTGCTATATACTATGTTATACACTGGTGATGGACGGAAGTACTACTGATCCCAGCAGTACAGTGGCTAAAGAAGACAGTGCTATATACTATTTTATACGCTGGTGATGGACGGATGTACTACTGATCCCAGCAGTACAAGCTGACTGGCAGTACAGTGACAATAGAAGACAATGCTATATATTATGTTATACACTGGTGATGGACGGAAGTACTACTGATCCCAGCAGTACAGTGGCAATAGAAGACAGTGCTATATACTATGTTATACACTGGTGATGGACGGAAGTACTACTGATCCCAGCAGTACAGTGGCAATAGAAGACAGTGCTATATACTATGCTATATACTGGTGACGTACGGAAGTACTACTGATCCCAGCAGTACACGCTGACCGGCAGTACAGTGGCAATAGAAGACAATGCTATATACTATGCTATATACTGGTGATGGACGGAAGTACTACCCCAGCAGTAAATGCACGCACGCTGAGCTGACTGGCACTACAGAGCAGTGGCAAATATAGTATAGGAGGCTGGGGGGCCCTGGCTAGCCTAGCTGGTGAGAGAGAGTCTAACCTGCCTGCCTACCCAAAGCTAAACCCAAACGCAAGTGGCGGAGAAATGACGCGGTTCAGGTATTTATTTACCCGAACCACGTGACCCGCTCGGCCAATCGCAGCGCGAGCCGCGTGTTCGTGCCCGAACCACGTGACCCGCTCGGCCAATCACAGCGCGAACCATACGTTCGGGGAACGTTCGGCCATGCGCTGTCAGGCCGAACATATGTTCGAACACCACGAGCCCGAATCGAACTCGAACAGCCCGAAATCCGGGCGAACCCGAACAGTGGCGAACACTGTTCGCCCAACACTACTTATTATCTCCAGCATGCTCTTAGTGAATTGAGGCCAATGGCCTCAATTCACTAAGCTTATCTCCTGTCTTTAATAACGTTTCTAGAGCGGTCACTAGTGTTGGGCGAACACCTGGATGTTCGGGTTCGGGAAAGTTCGCCGAACATGGCCGCAATGTTCGGCATGTTCGGGCCGAACCCCGAACTCCCCGAACATCCCGCTTTTGGGGGCCCTATGGGGTCGCAGGCATAAGGGGGAGCATGCCCCGATCGCGGGGGGGGGGGTCGGAAATTCCCCCCACCCCCTCCGCTAGTGCTCCCCCCTCTGCCCGCTTCCCCATACAAAAGTTTCAGGAAGTACCGGTCCGGTGGTAGTGGGTGGCTGGCAGTGGGCGGCACTGTGAAGTAAGTGACTGAGGAGGAGGAGTCCGGAGAGTGACGCGTTGAGGGAGGCCGGGCAGCGGGTGGTTCAGCAGTAGTACGGTACTACTGCTGAACCGCCCGCTGCCCGGCCTCCCTCAACGCGTCACTCTCCGGACTCCTCCTCCTCAGTCACTCACTTCACAGTGCCGCCCACTGCCAGCCACCCACTACCACCGGACCGGTACTTCCTGAAACTTTTGTATGGGGAAGCGGGCAGAGGGGGGAGCGCTAGCGGAGGGGGTGGGGGGAATTTCCAACCCCCCCCCGAGATCGGGGCATGCTCCCCCCTTATGCCTGCAACCCCATAGGGGGGCAGTATTTGGCCGAACAGGGCCCTGTTCGGCCGAACAGGGGCCCTGTTCGGCCCTGTTCGGCGGCCAATTTGTAGTTCGGGGCGAACCCGAACTTAAAAGGCCGAACACCATCAGGTGTTCGGCCGAACTCGAACATCACCCGAACAGGGTGATGTTCTGCAGAACCCGAACAGTGGCGAACACTGTTCGCCCAACACTAGTGGTCACCATGGTGATAAGGCATGTCGTATTCAGGAAACATTTTACCTCAGGCAAACCTAAAGTTAACTCTTTTGTCTTTAAGTTAACTCTTAAATCCTTAAAATAACTCCACAGTTAAAGACAGGCTGTTTATTAACTGCGTGTGAAAATAACTACAGAGGAGGTAAATTAACTACAGAGGAGATAAGATAACTCTCTTACTGTGTGGAGGTAAGTTTTTTTCTCTTGCCTTATTATCTCCAGCATGATCTTAGTGAATTGAGGCCAATGTCCCCTGTGGACTTTTAATCTAATTTGCATTGTTTGTTTGAGGTAGGTGAGGTTCTACTACATAGAAATGCAATTGATTTCAGGTATTTCCCACAGCATGTGGTTTTCTTCTCAGCCTATTTATCTCAGTTTATGCTAAATGCTACCGTGAGTTGTTGCAAGTCTCTGTTTTATAAAAAATAAATAAATTCCCAAATCAGCAGACATTCTGCACACATAGTTACATGTAGACTGGCAGCAGAGTTTAACAATCAATTTTTTTATACTATACTGCCAAAAAAAGTGCCTGAAAAAACTGTACAGTTTCTTGTTCCAGCGGTTAAATCTAGTTTTTTAAGACTTGTATGATTTACTATTTTGGATCTTAATTCATTATAACAAAAAAGAGCAGTTTAATAGCCTGATAAGTTATCTAACTACTTCATAATGACACTTCATATAGTACTATGGAGTAAAAACTGATTCAAATGCAAGAATAACCTTAAAATAAAAGCTGCATGGATATTCCAGGCAATACAACATGCATTGTATTATCACTTGCATTTGTAGTTATATCCACATCAGTCTGGTTCTTACCATCCAGTGTCCCATCAGCAGCAATTCTCTTCTAAGATGAATGTATGAGAACTAATAACTGTATTTTATATTTCATTTAGAAAGTGAATAAAAATAAAGATACCATTTAAGATACACATATTCATATAAGATTCTTAGTAAGATAATATTTTGGGGAAAGTGATTTTCCAAATCTGTGAAATTAGTACTAAACATATTAATCCACACTTGGAGAACAAAGAAACTGCCAATCCTCTACAGACCTATGCATTGTAATTACATCTATTGTTATGCTAGTGAAGAATCTCCAGCTTGGATCAGCTCCATTCATTTGCCTTTAGTTTCTTTTGTGGAATGCTAATGAAATTATCACCTGTCTGGGGGGGCTGGGTTGTTATAAAGAGGTCTAGAAACTGTATTTCAATACTACTGTAAATAAATCCTTTGTTGATAACAATGAACCCTTTTTAGCCAATCAAAATCCACCTCCTACTAGTGAATGGAGGAGATGTGACTATAAGATGGGCCAAACATCAGTCACTCAGGTAGAAAGATCACAGAGAGACAACAGGAATAAGGAGTCCAATACTACGTCCTGCAAGGTAACTATGTCCTTTCTGATTTCCTTAACTGCAATCTTGTTCTAATTGCATTTTGTTCTCTTTTTGTTGTGGTGTTTTTATTTCTTTAATGTTTTTAAAGGAAACATAAGTTATATTTATGAGTTTTATATTAGGTTCTTTAGGGTAGGGAGGATGTGCTCTAAAAGAATGTTAAAATGTTAAAACAGTTTAAAAGAAAGAGATAAACTTACCTCAAATGAGGGACACCAATCAGTGAAATAGAAGTTTATTCATGCACATGACCCACTAGATGATCCATTTCCCATTTGTTGTCCTGAATATTAATGTCAATAAAAAAGTGTCTGCAGACAAGTCTGCAAGGCTGGGACAGATGCTCCTACTCTCTACTGACTTGTTTCCATACACTTTTTATTGACCTTAGAAATAGGGAAGACATCACTGAAACAGTGAAGATAGTATGTCTGTCAGGTATATAAATACATCTCTGTATTTTACTGATTAGCATCAGTCTGTCATTAAAAATAACTAGATAAATACCTTTTTTTTGTTACTGTTTTTAAACCTTTTATCATCCTTTTTTGTTGCCTTCTGCTTACCCTAAGAAATACCACCCCAGTAGTGAATTTATCTTTAGGTGGTCATTTGACTTACCTGAAAGTGCTTGTTTTTTTGGGGCCTCTAGCCTGATTTTGTGAGTACCCCACTTTTTTTGATACCTTTGTTTCATATTGACTTGTGCACTACACTACATAGCAGGTCCAGACCTCTCTCTCTATACCTTTTTCTTTCACTTGCTTCTGGATGATTCTAGGACACCAGACACCCACAATTGATATTAGACAGAACAAGTCATCCTTAGATGTGTGACACGTCTGTGTATGTGTGTATGTGTGTGTGTGTGTGTGTGTGTGTGTGTGTGTGTGTGTGTGTGTGTGTATGTGTGAGTGTGTGTGTGTGTGTGTGCGTGTGTCAAATGTGCTAATATTATACTGTAGAAAAGAGAACCTACAATGAAAAAAGTATTTAAGCTGCCACTGTAAGGTCTGGGCTACACCAGAGAGCTTTATTGCTTCAGCTCAAGAGATTTTAAATTTGTGCACGCACTTGCTGTTTTATTAGACCACATTTATGAAAAACTGTAACATTTTATATGCATGTGCACACATACAACATTAGTTTGGTTGGAAAAAAAAAGACATCTGTCCATCAAGTTCAATCAGAAAAAAAAATCACTGAACTTGCACATATCTCTTGCACAGCGCTGCATAATATGTTGGCGCTTTATAAATACAATAAATAATAAATAAATATCCCAGTTGATCCAGGAGACGGTAAAAACCTGTACAAGCTTGGACCAATTAACCTTACAATGGAAAAAATCCTTCCTGACAACATGTAAGGTCTACACTTGATCAGGATTCCCTTATAGTATGTATTATCAGGAGAATAAAAGGATGTAGAGAATAAGAGGTAATATCGTGTCTTGCCACTGGTGCTGCTCCAGGAGTAGGCTGTGTGAAAACAAAAAAGGCAGATCTATCTGCCTTGACAGCTTACTCATTAGTGCATATTATTAGACAGATCTGAACCTCAGCATTCTCTAGGTCCCCTCCATTCTCCCGCTGTATACATACTGTAAGCATTTATTATTGTTTTTTTTTATTATCATTTATTTAGTGCCAACATCTTTTATAGCACTGTATATGTGCACTGTACATGCGCTCAAAGAATGCACTTACAATCTAGTGAACCTAAGCCACATATACACAAAGTGTTGTTTCCTGTATATAGATTTGTGATGTATCCACTAATGTGAAATATGTTGGAACTTTCCAAATATACCATGACCATAATGAAAACGTTAGTCATCTTTCTATTTAGCTTCCTTATCTTTACAATGTTAGAATTGATTTTTTCTCTGGAAAGGAATTGTCAGTGTGTCTTTTATGTCTGTTGTGTTGTTGATTTTAGGCTAAATTGTTCCTTTAGGCTAGGTTTACAGAAGCCATTTGAATAACACACACGTAATAATGCATTACAATGAGTGTGAACTGCAATGGAGACTGGCCATAGACTATAACACAAAGCCTGCATGCAGCAAGTTAGAATAATGCGATCAGTCACAATGCAGTACTGTGACCAGCCCCATGGAACTGTATGGGTAGGGATGGTGGGCAATGCCCATTTCTGATTCTGCAGAAATGCTGCTTTCCACCAATGCCAATTTCTGATTTACTGTCTTCCAAATTTCAAATGTTCAGTTTATTTATTTATTTTTTTCCAATTTCTCATTTTCCATTTTTCAATTTCCTTTTTTTTTCCAATTTTTCATTTTCCATTTTTCCAATTTTTGAGTTTTGCTTCTGAGTTCTGTGATTGGACTAAAATGACTTCGTTGCGGTAAATCGGAATTCCGTTTTCCAATTTCTGATCAAAAATTATGATTACCGATCCGAAATGGTGAATTCTTATGCAACACAACTAAGCACTGTGGACAGGGCCTCAATGCACACATCTAAATCATGTTTTTTTTTTTTTTACTGTGTAAAAGTCATCCTATTATGAGATCATATTGTATCTGTTCATGTGTTCAGGCTGTGAAGACTTTTCTTTATAACTTAAAGGACAACTGAAGTGAGAGGGATATGGAGGCTGCCATACTTATTTCCATCTAAGCAATGCCAGTTTCCAGGCCCTCCTGCTGATCCTATGCCTCTAATACTATTAGCCATAGCCCCTGAACAAGCATGCAACAGATCAGGTGTTTCTGACATTAATGTCAGATCTGACAAGACTAGCTGCATGCTTGTTTCTGGTGTTATTCCGATACTACTGCAGAGAAATAGACCAGCAGGGCTGCCAGGCAACTGGTATTGGTTAAAAGGAAATAAATATGGCAGCCTCCGTATACCTCTTACTTCAGTTCCCCTTTAACGTGAATCTGAAGTGTAAAATAAAACAAAAAATAGATAGTTATCTAAGGAGAGGGACGGCTCTGGGTTCTATAGAGCCTTCCTTTTCTCTTCCCAGTGTCCTTGGTCTCCTGCACGCTCCTCCGTTTGTAAAAAAAAAATAAAATATATATATATATATATATATATATATATTACAGGCAAAGTACGAAATCAGTGCCTGAAGTGATTAGGCAAGGTACGAAATGTCTGTTTCATTACGTACTTTGCCTAGGCATGCTATAGAATGCCTGAAATCGTTCAAACAAAGTGTAGAATACCCGGTTCTGTATAGAATGCCTGCTTTTTTTCACACTTTGACTGTAACAGCTGCATATCTATGCTGTCAGTGAGGCTAGTGATGATGGGTGCAAGCATTCTGATATTTACTGTTTGTGGAAATTGCTGCTGTGAAGGGGCCTTCAGGTGCTGCCAGGGGGAGCCCATGAGCTGGAAAGAGGAGAGAAAAGTTGGACATGTGCAGGGGAAATTGGCAGTTGGGTTTTGGCAGTTGAGGCACTGAACACACTTGTCTTTCAGTTTTCTGCGCACGTTTTTCTGCATACTTTTTCTTCACACCAAGTGTGTTTCTATGCAGGAAAATGTGCGCATTTTTTCATAGCAGCTGATGTAATTGATAGAGAAAACTGACAAAATGTGCGGAGTCATCATGCAGAATGTCAGTTTTTTTTTTTGCGCGCGAACAACATATTAAGTGTGAGCTAGCCCATTGATTAACATGAGTTCTCAGTTTTTTTGTGCAGAAAACGCGCACGAAAACAGTCAAGTGTGTTCTCTGCCTCAAGGCTAATGAGGGGGAGGAGCCTGAAAAACCATGATGCAGCAAAAAATAAATTTAGAGTCATGATACAATGCTCTACTGCAGCAAGAAATAAGCATGATTTTTGTGAGAAAATAGAGTCAGAGACTAAAGAAGAGACCAGCCATTGGTGAGGCTGACAAAGCAAAGCAGAGGCACAGACAAGAGAGCACCACTGAAAAACTAAAGTAAGGAGGAGAAAGAGAGCTGCAGACATAACAGGAGAGGAGAGAGACAAAGTACATAACAAAAACAGACGTTTCATACTTTGCCTAAAATGGTCAGGCATTCTATAGAATGTATCATATAACTTACTATACTTTCAGAACTTCTCATAATAGTGTAAAAATAACATATAATTATTTAATTGCAGGTGGCGATAAAATGCTGAATTCCTGCTCTACTCTGAAAATATCTGAAAACAAAGTGGATCTCCAGCAGCCCATGATGAGCCACAGAGGAGACAAGCCGCTTCACTGCTCAGAGTGTGAGAAAAGCTTCACTCATCCATCAGAGCTTATTAGACACCAGAGGAGTCACACTGGGGAGAAGCCATTTTCTTGTCCTGAATGTGAGAAATGTTTTAATTTGAAATCAAACTTGAAAAAACATCAGAGGATTCATACTGGAGAGAAACCTTTTTTCTGCTCTGAATGTCAGAAATGCTTTACTGAGAAATCAAGCCTCATAGCACACCAGAGGATTCATACTGGAGAGAGGACTTATTTGTGCTCAGAATGTGACAAATCTTTCACTCACACATCAGGGCTTATACAACACCAGAAGATTCATACAGGAGAGAAGCCATTTTCCTGCTCTGAATGCCAGAAATGTTTTACCAGTGAATCAACCCTCATAGCTCACCAGAGGAGTCACACTGGAGAGAACCCGTTTTCTTGCTCTGAATGTGAGAAGTCCTTCAGAAGTCAAAAAAACTTCAACATTCATATCCGGATTCACACAGGAGAGAAGCCATATAAATGCACAGAATGTGACAAATGCTTCACACAGGAGGCAAATCTTACTCAGCATCAGAGAATTCACACAGGAGAAAAACCATTTAAATGTACAGAATGTGACAAATGCTTCACACTGAAGGGACTTCTTACTCGGCATCAGAGAAGTCACACAGGAGAAAAGCCATTTAATTGCTCAGAATGTGGCAAAAGTTTCTCACGCCAGTCATCTCTGAGGAGACATCAGAAGATACATGAGCGAGTGGGTGTGAGCCTGTAAACTAATTTCAATGAACATATTTGCTGTAATAACACAGGATTATGACTTTTAATTATAAAAGTTTCTTTTAAATATACATTTCAGGAGCTTATATAGCGTCAGAGACCATGTACAGTATACACAGAAAGTAAATGTTTTTTGGTGATTTATTACCAAAAACTGCAGATGAGGTGAACTTTGATCAGCTAGTACACTAAAACCTAACTGATTTCTAAATATACTTTTTCATTTTTGCGCAATAGACAGTAATTCTATAAGGATATCCATCTAATCAGTGTTTTATTTACTGTACAAAAAATGTAATCCATGTGTATGCATATTTATAAAATGTGCCTTTTTCAAAGTGTAAAATACGGTTAGAAATCTTTTTTCCTGCCACTGTAACTTGCAGTAGTTTGTAAAAATCTAACAGATCTGATAGAGGATCCATCTCCTCATAGGGGAATCATATATTTTTAAAAAGCACTAACTGGATGGCAGGTGCTCAGGTAGGGAGGCTGGTCAGCATCTTTGCGTATCTCCTACAACGAATGTTTTTGTAAAGAATAAAAGAGATAGTGAGAATCCACATGAGGAGATGAAATAGTTCAAAACTTGTCAGGTCTGTCAGATTTATATTACCTATTGTTAGCGACAGCTATTGTACTTCTAATAAGTATTTTTTTTTTTTTGCGATAGTGGTCCTTTAACCTTCCTGGCATTCAGTTTCCGGTGCATTTCTGTGCATAAAGTGATCCAATTTTTTTTCATAACACCTTCTGTCCCCTTCTGTCTCCAGTGTGTCCCCTTCTATCTCCCATGTGTCCTCCTCTGCCCTGTGTGTCCTCCTCTGCCCCCCTGTTTATCCTCTGCTACTCACCATTTGTCCTTCCACTCCCCCCCCCCCCCCCCCCCCCAAGGTGTTCTATGCAAAGCAGCAGCATGGCTCACCTAATCAACAGCTTCAGCTGCAATCTGCTGTGAAGCCGGCACTAGAGGTGCAGTGAAGGAAAGGAGAGGTCTGTGATTGCAGCTGGAGCTGTTGATTGGGTGAGCCATGTTGCTGCTTCTCATAGTATACAAGAGGGCACACGAGAGGAAGGTGGAGGGTAAATGGGGTTGGGCAGAGGAGGACAAACGAGGGTAGAGGAGGGCTCCTGGATGGTATGCCTGGCACTGCATCGGGTATACCACTTTCAGCCCATTTTTCTTGCCCTGCACAGAGTCAGGCATTCTGCCCAGAAGGTTAAATTTATCATCTGAAAATGTATCTTACAATTGGTCACTTTGCATTCATTGGACATGATTATCTATGATTTCTATATCTGCACAGAGGTGTGTGGTTTAAGAAAATTATGTCATTTTAAAGTTGATTTATTTTCGTCTTTGTGACTAATGGTGGGAAGAGTTACAATAGTCTGCATGCATGTGATTTTATCTGTTCATTGATTGATGTGTTAATGTGTTTTAAGTTTAATTCAATAAAACCTGACATTTCTTTAGTATTTTGCTTTGCTGGAAATATTGTTTGCATTGTTATTCTATGAAGTGGGCCTTTAGACTGATTGCCAAAGCAATTAATACACCAAAACAGGGCTCACCAAACTGGTTTATACCATATATTCAATCAACAGAGCATACAAAAATGTTTTGAGACAGAAGGCTGAGCATCTGAGGAAGGGAGAGCGGCCCAAACCCTTCTGGCAGTCTTCCTGTACATTGTTTTGATTTAATAATTGTGATAGCTCCAGTTTTTTGTTTTTTCACTGGTATATCTGGGAGTGGTGGTACAAGGGTGCTGCTTGGCCCAGGAGAATCAAGCAGGTGCGCACCCACAGCAGGTGAAGAAGGTCAATTTGGTGCCTGCACTGCCCCATGCTGCACCACCATAGACATAATGTTATTATGCAAGGGTAATACAGGGATCTGGCACTCACCACATCCCAAATTACTTCTCCCTCTGAGTTGCTATGGCTCAGAGGAGGAATAATAATTACCACAGCCTGGAATTTGTGCGGCAGCAGGGTGCTCCGTAAATACTTGGCGGTGGTGAAACGTCATGTATGCCACAGCAGAGGCCTCCCATGCTGCCAAGGCTGCCCTGTTTGGTATCTGGGTGGTGAGGTACAGGAGCATTGCTTGGCCACACCCACAACAGGGGCCTCTCGTGCTGCCACCTGCCAGAGCTTCCCTGTCTGTTACTTGTATGGCTGCTGCTGCCTCCCCATCATTCATACACAGACCTCATACTTTGTGCTGCTCTCTTAGTATTGTGGCTGATCTGCAGGTCTGTGAGTGTTGGTGATAGGGAGATTTCAAGAAGATAGATACACCCACTTACCCACTGACACCAATGCCCTATGTGGGGGATGGGTGGAAGGACACCTTGGGCTACCTATACTGGGAGTGGCTATATAAACTGGGGAGACACCTTGTCTAACTATACTGGAGGTTACTGTCTTTGCTGGGGGTGCAATTTTGACTACCTACCTATACTGAAGGGATATTTATTGGGGAGGGGGCACCTTTGGCTGCCTATTATTAAAGGAGAAGGGCCTCTGACTAGTAGGGTGGAGAAGGGCCATATATTGTTTGCTACATGGGGCAACAAAAACCTTATATTGTATATATGCTGTATCTTCTTACTTTAAATTACACCCTCTCTGCCTGGTACAGAAGGTGCTCCTGTAAAATCAATTGGACACAGTTAATACAATATAATATATATAATATATAATATATATTTTCCCCACAGAGCGCAGTAGGCAAGCCCCTGATGAGTCATTTATGACGTAACCGGTAGGGCGGAGCCTTACGCGCGGTGTTGGAGAAGCTGATCCCGGAGCAGCGGTGGTGAGGACGTCCTATGAGTTTTTATATGCGCATTATCTTTTACTACATGTGAGTGCACTATTGTATAAATCTTCTATTCATTAAACGGTATCACGCTATGGTTGCCTGTACTTTGGGTTTGTAAGGGAATTGCATTGCAAATAGGTGAATAAGGCAGAAGACTACAGAGACATTAAGTGTATGAAGCTGGTCTGTTGCACGGTCAGCAAATACATCTGGAGAGGCGCCTTATTTGTGGCTACAAGCACTATTAGGCACTGCTATTTGGCCTGAGGAAGTGGGTATGCACCCGCAAAACGCGTTGCCAGTGCAATAAAATTCTATTAATACTTGAATTTGTCTTCATTGAGGTAAGCCACCTCACTTTTTTCATTTTATTTGTTTTTAACATATTTTATCTGCTCTGGGCGCCTCTTCCCCCTTTACCGTGTGCCTTCACCGTCCTTTTGGAGGGGGATCAACCCTCTTTGACCAATTTAGGTCATGAGGTTTGCTTTTTATCAAGAGTGCGACCATCACCAGCTCCGTCTGGTCACCCGAGTGGAGTCAGGGTTATACATCTCCACCTGCTTCTAGTGGTCGGTTGCCCTTCTGCAACCCACCTTTGTGAGTATAATACATTCACATATTTTACATACTTCTGGTACTGTGACATACTGCACCATTTGGGCTCCTGTTGTCTCTGTGTTTTCTTTCTGCAAGGTGCAATTTTTATTATCCCTACTTTTTGTCCGTTCATTTCCAGAGGACTTTCAGACCATCCAGAAAAAAAAGAGGCGCCTTATTTGTGGCTACAAGCACTATTAGGCACTGCTATTTGGCCTGAGGAAGTGGGTATGCACCCGCGAAACGCGTTGCCAGTGCAATAAAATTCTATTAATACGAGAATTTGTCTTCATTGAGATAAGCCATCTCACTTTTTTCATTTTATTTGTTTTTAACGTATTTTATCTGCTCTGGTCACCTCTTCCCCCTTTAGCTAACATCTGGTGAGCATGTAAGCTTTATATCTGCACACTAAAGAGAGGGTTACACAGTGTGAGCACGCTGGTTGTTTCACTGGTGGATGGAAGAAGTGTCAGTATTAAGAAGCAGGATTATGCTATGTGCATTTCTCTGTTTGTTTGGAGCCTGTTACTAGGAAGAAGTGCTAAGGATCGGGAGGATCTCTTCTGATACTGAGCTGTTTTTGCTGATCACAACTAATCAGCAACAGGATCTGGTGAGCGGATTTTAAACTTCTTTCCAATCTGGATAAGGCATCAACGGAGTGGACATTGTTTTGCTGGACTTTATAAGTCATATATGTTGCTGCCTAGTATATACCATATTGGTTATATGTGCTATTGTCTATTGTTTGCTGTCTTGAATAATTACTGAGAGGTGTTGAGCGCTGTACTACACTACGACATAATATAATATATAATTCCTAGCAAAGGCATGATGACATTTCTGTCCAATTGATTTTACAGTAGCACCTTCTGTACCGCAGTGCCAGGCAGAGAGGGTGTAATTTAAGGTGGGAAGCTGCACATTATAGTTACATAATACACATCATGTGGGTCAAGTGATGTTAGGAAGATTACATTGCATGTTTACATTCACAGCTATGGTACTGACACTGGGAGAGAGCACATTTACATCAAAATAGTACATTCAAAATAATTCAAAACATCAGAAGTTTGGGTAAACAATAAAGAATTTGATACTTACCATATTCTGTGGTATATATGCCACTTTGGAATATAAGACACCCCTAAGTTTAGAGGGCAAAAACAGGGAAAAAATAAACTAAATCTGGTATGTCCATGTTCCAGGTGCATCTTGTAGACGTTCTCCGAAAATTATTGTGTCTTCCTGTGTCCACCATGTGTCCTCCTGTGTCTCCATGTGTCCTCTTCTCTCCCTATCAGGGATGCTCAGCAGAGCTCGAATATTCGAGTAGCTCGAATATTCAAGCTCTTTTTCAGCTATTCGAGCTCGGTATTCGAGCTCGAATAGCTGCAGCTATTCGAATGGGCTATTCGAGTGAACTCGAATAGCCCACTCACTATTCGCGCTATTCAAGCAAACAGCGCTATTCGAGCTCGAATACCGAGCTCGAATAGCGTCAGAGCCCAGATTGATGTCCTTAAAGCCAATCAGAGGGCTCCCAGGCCCTCTGATGGCAGCCAATCACAGAGGGGGACCCTGGCCAGCCCCTACCCTATAAATAGCGGCCGCCATGTTAGGTTTTTCTGTCCTTGCTTGAGACTTGTACAGAGAGAGATCTGCTCCTTTGTGCTTTGGCTTAGCAAGTGCTCTATTGTGGTCAATCACCTAGCGTTTTTGCTCACATACACCTCCTATACACACCTATATTGTTGTTATCTAGATAGAGATTGTATTTTAGTTAGTAGCTTGTGTGTTACATAGAGACAGCTGCTGCTGCAGGCAAGCTTACAGCATTAGGCCTCAGGGCCTTGCCTGTGTGGGCAGCTGTCCTCCTGTCCTCTGTTTATTTCTCATCTATACCAGTGTTTCTGCTGTGTATTCTACCCTGTCTTGTCCTTTACTACTGAGTGATTATTGTATTTTGTAGTTATACTGTACTAGGACACTCACTGTCACAGTTCATAGCTCCTGCGTGTGTGTGTGTGTGCGTGCACTGTCTGTAGTGTACACAGTACACAGTATTCCCTTCTACTGAATCATCTGATTAGTACTGAATCTGATTATTGTATTTTCTAGTTGTACTTACTGTACTAGGGACACTCAGTCACTGTTCATAGGCTAGCTCCTGCGTGTGTGTGTGCGTGCACTGTCTGTAGTGTACACACACTCTATTTCCTTCTACTGAATCTGATTACTACTGATTATTGTATTTTGTATTTGTACTGTACTAGTAATCACTTAGCGATCTAATCACTTAGTGATTAGTGTCACCTCACCCACCAACCCACTCCATTAAAGTACCCCACTTTTTCACCCGCCCTTTTAAAAAACTTTTTTGTTTACGCCCAAAACAACTAAGATGTCTGGAAGTGGCAGCCAGCGCGGTTTGGGCAAGGGGAAGGGCAGCAAGGGAATCAGGAGGAGAGGGAGCAGCATTGTGGCAAGCCACGCCACCATGCACAGTTCCGCAGCAGCAGCAGCTGCGTCAGTGGCTAACATTCCGCCTATAGCCACTGGCCGTGGACGCCTTGGGCGCCCAGCAGGAGCATCTGCAACTCACGCTGCAGAGACACAGCAGCAGCAGCGTGTAGTACCTGCTCCTATTTTCCTCCAGCCGGGTCGGAAACTTCCCATTGAGGAAAAGGATGCAGCCACTGTAATGCAACTGATGACGGAGGATGAGCAGCCCGCCATCAGCTCTGCATCCGAGGCCTCCACCCTCACCACCACCACCATCCCTGTTCGCAGCAGCCGCCCAGCAGGGCCTGGGGAGGAGGCCAGTTCACCGTCAGTTGGCGATCTGTCATTCAGCAGTCTTTTGACCCCAGGCATCATGAGTCAATTGTCTGCTGCTGTTGGCGATTTTGAGGAGGAGATGCTGATGGGCACTTTGGGGGAGGAGAGATTGGACAGCAAGACTGTGGCGACAGTCAAGCAGCCCATCCATGCATCAGGAGAGGAGTTTGGGGGTCATCATCCCTGCAGGACATGTTTCAGGAGGGGCTGGATGATGATGATGATGACAGGGTGACAGACAAAGACTGGGTGCCACCAGCTCCTGGGGATGTCATCAACAGCAGCTCTGAGGAGGAGGAGGAGGATGCGCTTGTGGGCCTTGCAAGGAGGCAGGGGCGTAACAATAGGGCCTGCAAGCCCCTCAATTGCAGGGGGGCCCGGGTAGATGGGATCACGTGCGGGGGCCCGGGTGGAGGGGCCGTCTGCTCCTGTAACTAACACACAAGCGGGCACCTGTCACTGTAACTTCAGCTAGCTGTGTACCAGCAGCAGGGCAGGGGGTGGGCACTAGGACACAGCGGACATCAAGTCCTGCAGACTTCGGGCAGTGTTTCTTTCATTCACTGCTCCGCCCCCTCATGCATGTGGTGGTTCCGTCCTGTGAAGGAAGAAGACCACCAGATTACGACAGCGTGCCTGCCTGTCTGTGCCTGAGATGAAAGGGAAGACTGAGACAGAGGGCTCACACAGGCTGCCTGCAGAAAGATAGGTGCTTCCTGGATCATACTGTATGTATCTGTGTGCGTATATTACTTGTGTTTGTGTGTGTGTGTGTGTGTATTTGTGTAAGGGGGGCTGTGTATGTGTGTAAGGGGGGGGGGGGGCTGTGTGTGTGTATGTATTTGTGTAAGGGGGGCTGTGTGCGTGTGTGTGTGTGTGTGTGTGTGTGTAAGGGGGGGCTGTGTGTGTGTATTTGTGTAAGGGGGGCTGTGTGTGTATGTGTGTAAGGGGGGGGGGGGGCTGTGTGTGTGTATGTATTTGTGTAAGGGGGGCTGTGTGTGTGTAAGGGGGGGCTGTGTTTGTGTATTTGTGTAAGGGGGGCTGTGTGTGTATGTATGTAAGGGGGGGGGGGGCTGTGTGTGTGTATGTATTTGTGTAAGGGGGGCTGTGTGCGTGTGTGAGTGTGTAAGGGGGGGCTGTGTTTGTGAATTTGTGTAAGGGGGGCTGTGTGTGTGTTTGTGTAAGGGGGGCTGTGTGTGTGTGTGTAAGGGGGGCTGTGTGTGTGTATGTGTGTAAGGGGGCTGTGTGTGTGTGTGTGTATTTGTGTAAGAGGGCTGTGTGTGTGCATTTGTGTAAGGGGGGCTGTGTGTGTGTGTGTATATGTGGAAGGGGGGCTGTGTGTGTGTGTAAGGGGGGCTGAGTGTGTGTGTAAGGGGGGCTGTGTGTGTGTGTGTGTGTGTGTGTAAGGGGGCTGTGTGTGTGTGTATTTGTGTAAGGGGGCTGTGTGTGTGTGTGTGTGTGTGTGTGTAAGGGGGGCTGTGTGTGTGTGTGTATTTGTGTAAGGGGGGCTGTGTGTGTGTGTAAGGGGGCTGTGTGTGTGTGTGTGTGTAAGGGGGGCTGTGTGTGTGTGTATGTGTGTAAAAAGGCTGTGTGTGTGTGTGTGTATTTGTGTAAGGGGGCTGTGTGTGTGTGTGTGTATTTGTGTAAGGGGGGCTGTGTGTGTGTAAGGGGGGCTGTGTGTGTGTGTGTATGTATGTGTGTAAGGGGGCTGTGTGTGTGTGTATTTGTGTAAGGGGGGGATGTGTGTGTGTATTTGTCTAAGGGGGGCTGTGTGTGTGTGTATGTGCATGTATGTGTGTATGGGGTGTGTGTGTGTGTGTGTGTGTGTGTGAGGGGGGCTGTGTGTGTGTATGTGTGTAAGGGTGGCTGTGTGTATTGGTGATGTGTGTTTCTTATTTGTGTGTGTGGGGGGGGAGGGGGCTGTGTGTGTGTGTTTCCTGTGCGTGTGTGTGTGTGTGTGTGTGTGTAAAGGGGGGGGGGGGGTTGTGGTGTGTGTCGGGGGGTGTTTGTGTGTGTGGTGTTGTGTGTGAGAGTGTTTTGTGTGTGTGTGCACAGCCACTACATACAATGTGTATATACAGATACGCTCATCCTTACCGCTTCTCCCTCATACCCCTGCCCCCCTCCGTTTGAATGAGACACCTACGTTGCACACTACCGCACAGGGGCGTAGCAATAGAGGTCGCAGAGGTCGCATTGGCGACGGGGCCCGCCACCTGAAGCCTTGAGGGGGGGCCCGGCCGCCGGGCCCCCCCTCCCTGTTTGCATAATCTAATGGTGTGTGCTGCCGGGCCGCCGGCATCCATTCCTTACTAATTGCGGCAGCGCCGGCTCCGGCAGAGCAGAGTGCAGCAGATTCTCTCCCTCTCCCCCTCTCTCCCTCCTCCCCAGCGTCAGCAGCAGAGACAGTCACAGCAGTGACAACAGCACAGCAGTCATTAGCGGCGGCCGGCGGAGCGTCTGGCGAGATGACTCATGTCACTGTCTGTGACTAATGACGTCACTTGCTCTCTCCCCCCTGGTGCTGGCTGGCCTCTAATCTACTGCGGTGGTGAGTGACTGACTGAGACATCACTCTCCGCACTCCGCAGCCTGTACAGTACAGCCGGGTGGGGGGCAGCTACCTACCTAACCTATCCTGAGGGGCCAGCTACCTACCTAACCTATCCTGGGGGGCCAGCTACCTACCTAACCTATCCTGGGGGGCCAGCTACCTACCTAACCTATCCTGGGGGGCCAGCTACCAACCTAACCTATCCTGGGGGGCCAGCTACCTACCTAACCTATCCTGGGGGGGGGGGCAGCTACCTACCTAACCTATCCTGGGGGGCCAGCTACCTACCTAACCTATCCTGGGGGGCAGCTACCTACCTAACCTATCCTGGGGGGGCAGCTACCTACCTAACCTATCCTGGGGGGCCAGCTACCTACCTAACCTATCCTGGGGGGCCAGCTACCTACCTAACCTATCCTGGGGGGCCAGCTACCTACCTAACCTATCCTGGGGGGCCAGCTACCTACCTAACCTATCCTGGGGGGGGGCAGCTACCTACCTAACCTATCCTGGGGGGGCAGCTACCTACCTAACCTATCCTGGGGGGCCAGCTACCTACCTAACCTATCCTGGGGGGCCAGCTACCTACCTAACCTATCCTGGGGGGCCAGCTACCTACCTAACCTATCCTGGGGGGCCAGCTACCTACCTAACCTATCCTGGGGGGCAGCTACCTACTCTAACCTATCCTGGGGGCAGCTACATAATCTAACCTATCCTGGGGGAAAGCTACCTAATCTATCCTGGGGGGCAGCTACCTAACCTAACCAATACTGGGGGCACCTACCTCATCTAACCTATACTGGGGGGCAGCTACCTAATCTAACCTGGGGGCACTTACTTGTCTAACCTGTATTCGGGGCACCTAGCTAGCCTATACAGGTGGCAACTATACTGGCTACCTATATTGGAGGCACCTACCTAACTAACCTATACTGGGGGCACCTACCTATCTAACCTATGCTGGGGGCAACTATTCTGGCTACCTATATTAGAGGCACCCACCTAGCTAACCTGTACTGGGGGCACCTATCTATCTAACTTATACTGGCGGCGCCTGCCTATCTAACCTATACTGGGGGCAACTGTTCTGGCTACCTATGCTGGAGGCACCTACCTGGCTAACCTATACCGGGGGCAACTATACTGGCGTACCTATGCCTGGCTACCTATACTGGGGGGACCTATAGCTGGCTATAGGGATTCGGATATGTGTGTGCGTCGGGTGTTGCCGGGGGAGGGGGGCTGTTGTTGCTGTGGGGGGCCCACATCCAGATTCCGCATCGGGGCCCAGAGGTTTGTAGCTACGCCACTGCTACCGCACATGCGCAGGCCCGGTGGCAAGCCTTGTTGAACGCATTTCAGTGGCTGGTAATGCTCTTAACGTGCCTTCACAAGCCTCATATGCAGAATGTTCCAGGCCATAGAAGCGTAGTCAAGGAGGCGTACCATGAGGCCTGCGCATGCTCATTAGTGTGTGACTTAGGTGACTCACACAAACTAACATGGTCTTTTTCATACAAATGAAGGGGGGTATTGGTAAATGGGAGGAATGTTTAAGATGAGGACATCTGCACACACATGCAGGTAGCCATCATTTTAGCAGGACACTTAGGCTCTGGCATCTTTCAAAGTGTACCTGTAATAGATTTATAGATGTATAGATTTATACTTACCTGGGGCTTCCTCAGCCCCCTGTAGTCTGTCTGCTTGATTGCTGTCCTCCTGGGCCACTCTGTTTTCTAGTAGTAAATTACCAGACTAGCCCAGTCGCACTCCACTGCGCATGCGTGGTCACGGCTGTGTATGTCCCCCAATTGTGCTCACACTGCCAGGAGCAATCTGCACATGTGCAGGCCACTAAACCTGTAATTGCGCTTGTACAGAGTGATCGTGGGTGCATGTGTATCCAAGACTGTGCAGGCACAGTGGAGTGCAACTGGGCTGGATCGTGGACTCCACTGCGGGAGGGCAGCAATCAAGCAGACAGACTACATGGGGCTGGAGGAAGCCCCAGGTAAGTATAAATATATACGCTTATTTTATCTCAGATTTCCATTAAAGGGATTTTTTTTGGGGGGGGGGGAGGGGTTGAGGAGGGTGAAGGGGGGCCCCATCCAAAGTTTTGCAGGGGGGCCCAGTGATTTCTAGTTACGCCCCTGCAAGGAGGCGCATCATTGCAAGCATTGGCAGCAGTAGGCTGGTCCCACAGCCTGCTGGTGTCTCAGGCTCAGCAGCAGCAGCAGCAGCATCTGCCAGTACCACCACCAGCCACACCCAAGCCCCCCCCCCCCCAACCACCACAGGGAGACAGGCAGTAGCGGCTCCAGGCCGTAGGGGGGTTTTCTTGTCACCAATCTGGCAATTTTTCACCATGCCCACAGTTTACAGCAAGCACGCCACTTGCAACCACTGTCAGCGGAAGTTGAGCAGAGGTGCAGACCCCTTAAAGTTCAGCACCAGCTCTCTTATCAACCATCTTGCTGCTAAACATTACCACCAGCATGAGGAGTTCCAGAGGCTGAAGGCATCTGGTGCTGGCAGTGGCACCACACCCATCACTGCACAGCCTTCAGCAGCAGCAGCAACAGCAGCCACCCGCCCTCCTGCTCCTCCAGCACCACCAGCAGGAGTGCAGGAAACGCACTGCTCCTCCCCCTCTGCAACTCCTGCCGCCTTTTGAGCGAGTCCTTCCAGGGGGTGTTTAGGGCTCTGCCTCCCAGCAGCCGTCGCGTGCGGCAGCTTAACGGCTTGCTGGCACGGGCCATGTGCTCCCAACTCCTGCCGTACACGCTCGTGCAGGAGGGGAGCGACATGTGTGCGCTGCTTGCTTGTGCAGCCCCAGACTGGCAGCTCCCCAGCAGACACTTCTTCTCCCGCCAGGTCATGCCTGCACTGCACCGCTTTGTGATGGCCAATGTGGAGCAAGGGCTGGAGCACGCGGTTGGTGAAAGGGTCCACGTCACCATGGACTCCTGGAGCAGCCGCTTCGGGACAGGCCGCTACCTGTCCTTCACTGTCCACTGGGTCAGCTTGGTGGAAGGGGGTGAGGATGGGAGAGCAGCAGCGGGCACAGCAGCAGCAGCAACACAGTGGGTGATGCCACCCCGCAGGGTCAGGGGAACTGCAGCAGGTTCCTCCGATCCTCTGCCATCCTCCGGCACACCTGGCCAAACCCCCCGCCTCAGCAGCAGCGTGAAGCCACGCCACTGCCAAGCGCTGCTGCAATTGGTCAGCCTTGGGAAGACCAAACTGACGGCAACCCATGTGTTGGCCAAACTCCAGGAGCAGGAGAGGATTTGGCTGACCCCCAGTGGCCTCAGAGTCGGAGAGGTGGTGGCCGACAATGGGGCCAATCTGGTTGCCGCAATCGACAAGGGAAACCTGACCCACATCCCCTGTCTTGCCCACGTGCTGAACCTGGTGGTGCAGAAGTTCTTGCGCACCTACCAGGGGATGGGCGAACGTCTGGAAACGGCAAGGAATGTTGTGCGTCACTTCCGGCGCTTGCCTGCAGCCTCTGCGAGCCTGGAAGACGTGCAAAAGGAGCTGGAGCTGCCACGCCATCGGCTGATCCTTGACGTTCCAACTCGCTGGAACTCCACCCTGGCGATGTTGGAGGGTCTGGTTGAACAGAAGCACGCTGTCAACCAGTACCTTGCCCTGGCCACTGTGTTCGCCGCTCAGAAAAGGGACAAGACCAGCAACATCCCGTCAATCGTCCCCGATGACGACTGGGGGCACATGCAGCAGGTGTGCTTAGTGCTGGCTCCCTTTCTGCAGGCCACCAACATGGTGAGCAGGGACCATGCTATGGTGTGCGAGTGGGTGCCCCTGGTTTGTCTGCTGAACAAGGCCCTCGATGCTTTGCTGGAACAGGGAGGGGCAGCCTTGGCCCAGCAGGAGCGGGATGCAGCTACACAGTCCACCTCTGAGGGGGAGGAGGAGGAGGACTTGGTGGAGGTCCCTGAGCTTGCTGCTGATGAGGGGGATCAGCACAGTGCAGCTGAGTTGGTGCGGGGGTGGAGAGAGGATGAGGCGGCAGAGGAGGAGGATGAGGACAGCACTGCCATCGATGTGCCAGCACACGTGGCCCGCCTCTTCCCAATGGCAGCGCACATGCTGACGTGCCTGCGCAGGGACCCCAGGGTGATCCAGATGAAGCAGAGGGAGGACATCTGGATCAGCATGATGTTGGACCCGCGCCTCAAGGGAAAGTTGAGCCAGTTCCTGCCTCCTGCAGGAGGAGACCCAGAGCAACAAATAAGGAGCTTGCAGCAGGCCCTTGTTGAGCGCTTGGAGGAAGCCTTCCCCCAGCCTCCCACCCCCACTGTCCAGCCAGCACAGAGGAAGCAGCAGGTGCCTGCATCCAGCAGCAAGCGCCCCACAGACCTGCTGTATCTCAGCAACGAGCTCTACAGGACTGTAGAGGCTCCAGCAGTGACTAGAGAGGAGGTGCATGCAGCAGCATCCTCCTCCGGTCACAGCCAGCGCCTGACCCGCATGATGGCTGACTACATGGGGTCCTACAGCGGGCTTGACAGTGATGCCCCGTTGATCCCATGGAGTATTGGGTCAAGCGCCTGGAGATCTGGAGCGAGCTGGAGCAGTACGCCCTGGAAGTGCTGTCCTGTCCCCCTTCCAGCGTACTGTCCAAGCGCTGCTTCAGTGCAGCTGGTGGCGTGGTCACCGAGAAACGCTCACGTCTGTCTCACAAGTCTGTGGACAGACTGACGTCTCTCAAGATGAACCAGGCATGGGTGGAAGGCGAGTTCCTGGCCCCTGTTGTCGGCGAGAGGGGGACATGAACTGGCTGCCGGAACCATCGTTAATATGCCTTATCACCCTTTACCACCTCCTGGCTCCTGCTCACTACTAAGCCAGCCTGGTTCAGTTTGACTATTACGTCGCCTGTAGCCACACATTTTACACCTACAGTGGGCTGCTGTGTACTGCCCTTCTGCTGTCTGTCTGTGTTTCCCACTTCCAGGGTACACAGATTTACCTTCTGCTGCCACTCTGCCACCAGCTATTACGTCCAACAATAGCTATCTGTTAAATTTGCCTAAAAAAAAAAAAAAAAAAAAACAATAAAAAAAAATAGGTTTAATTTTTCTGAGGTGCCCGGGTTGAAAACTGTGTTGTCCCAGTTGTGTATTGGACACGATGTGGGCTGCACGACCGCTGTCTGGGACCTCCTGTTGTGTTTATTTACAGCCCTGGTATCACCGCTAGGTACCAGGGCTATTATGTCACGCTGCCTGCCTGCTGCCACACTCACACTACTCCTCCATTCCTCCTGCTGCTGCTGCTGCTGTCGGTCTGTGTTTCCCACTGCCAGGGTACACAGATTTACCTTCTGCTGCCACTCTGCCACCAGCTATTACGTCCAACAATAGCTATATCTGTCTGTGTAATTTGCTGTAAAAAAAAAAAATAAACCATTAAAAAAAAAAGGGTTAATTTTTCTGAGGTGCCCAAGATGAAAACTGTGTTGTCCCAGTTGTGTATTGGACACGATGTGGGCTGCTCGACCGCTGTCTGGGATCTCCTGTTGTGTTTATTTACAGCCCTGGTATCACCGCTAGGTACCAGGGCTATTATGTCACGCTGCCTGCCTGCTGCCACACTCACACTACTCCTCCATTCCTCCTGCTGCTGCTGCTGTTGGTCTGTGTTTCCCACTGCCAGGGTACACAGATTTACCTTCTGCTGCCACTCTGCCACCAGCTATTACGTCCAACAATAGCTATATCTGTCTGTGTAATTTGCTGTAAAAAAAAAAAAAAAACATGAAAAAAAAAGGTTTAATTTTTCTGAGGTGCCCGGGTTGAAAACTGTGTTGTCCCAGTTGTGTATTGGACACGATGTGGGCTGTACGACCGCTGTCTGGGATCTCCTGTTGTGTTTATTTACAGCCCTGGTATCACCGCTAGGTACCAGGGCTATTATGTCACGCTGCCTACCTGCTGCCACACTCACACTACTCCTCCATTCCTCCTGCTGCTGCTGCTGTCGGTCTGTGTTTCCCACTGCCAGGGTACACAGATTTACCTTCTGCTGCCACTCTGCCACCAGCTATTACGTCCAACAATAGCTATATCTGTCTGTGTAATTTGCTGTAAAAAAATAAAATAAATAAACCATTAAAAAAAAAGGTTTAATTTTTCTGAGGTGCCCAGGTTGAAAACTGTGTTGTCCCAGTTGTGTATTGGACATGATGTGGGCTTCACGACCGCTGTCTGGAACCTCATGCTGTGTATTCACGGCCTGGTGCCACCGCTAGGTACCACAGCCTATTATGCCTCGCTGCCTGCCTCATTGACTGCCTGCTGCCACACAATCATCCTCCTCCTGCTGCTGCTGCTGAATTTACCTCCTGCTGTCTGTGTGTTTCCACTGCCAGGGAGCACATACAATGGCGCTTCCACCATGCGCCACCAGCTATTTATTACGCTCAAAAATAGCTGCATTTCTTTAAAAAAACGAAAAAAATATATATACTTTTTAATACTTTGTGATATTATTTTTAGAGGTGTCCGGGTTGAAAACTGTGTTGTCCCAGTTGTGTATTGGACATGATGTGGGCTTCACGACCGCTGTCTGGAACCTCATGCTGTGTATTTACGGCCTGGTGCCACCGCTAGGTACCACAGCCTATTATGTCTCGCTGCCTGCCTCATTGACTGCCTGCTGCCACACAATCATCCTCCTCCTGCTGCTGCTGCTGAATTTACCTCCTGCTGTCTGTGTGTTTCCACTGCCAGGGAGCACATACAATGGCGCTTCCACCATGCGCTACCAGTTATTTATTACGCTCAAAAATAGCTGCATTTCTTTAAAAAAACGAAAAAAATATATATACTTTTTAATACTTTGTGATATTATTTTTAGAGGTGTCCGGGTTGAAAACTGTGTTGTCCCAGTTATGTATTGGACATGATGTGGGCTTCACGACCGCTGTCTGGAACCTCATGCTGTGTATTTACGGCCTGGTACCACCGCTAGGTACCACAGCCTATTATGTCTCGCTGCCTGCCTCATTGACTGCCTGCTGCCACACAATCATCCTCCTCCTGCTGCTGCTGCTGCTGAATTTACCTCCTGCTGTCTGTGTGTTTCCACTGCCAGGGAGCACATACAATGGCGCTTCCACCATGCGCCACCAGCTATTTATTACGCTCAAAAATAGCTGCATTTCTTTAAAAAAAAAAATATAGAAGAGAAATAAGTGAAGAAGAAGAAGACGATATAGAAGAAGAAGAAGATATAGAAAAAGATGAAGAAGAAGAAGGAGAAGAAGAAGAAGAAGATATAGAAAAAGAAGAAGAAGAAATAGAATAATAATAATAATAATAAGAAGATATAGAAAAAGAAGATATAGAAAAAGAAGATATAGAAGAAGAAGATGAAGAAGAAGATGAAGAAGATGAAGAAGAAGAAGATGAATAAGAAGAAGATGAAGAAGAAGATGAAGAAGAAGAAGATGAAGAAGAAGAAGATGAAGAAGAAGAAGAAGATGAAGAAGAAGAAGAAGAAGAAGAAGAAGAAGAAGAAGATGAAGAAGAAGAAGAAGATGAAGAAGAAGATGATGAAGAAGAAGAAGATGAAGAAGAAGAAGAAGAAGAAGAAGAAGATATAGAAGAAGAAGAAGAAGATATAGAAGAAGAAGATATAGAAGAAGAAGATATAGAAGAACAAGATATAGAAGAAGAAGATATAGAAGAAGAAGAAGAAGAAGAAGAAGAAGAAGAAGAAGAAGAAGAAGAAGAAGAAGATATAGAAGATAAAGAAGAAGAAGAAGTATATACAGTACTGAACAGAATTTTGGACACAACTTCTCCTTCCACCTTTTTTTTTTTTTAAAGGAACATCCCCACATAACCACTTGCTGTTGTTACTTGGAAAAAAAGATGTTTCTTGCATCATTCACCCCCAAAACAAGCGTTGGAAGCTATTTAAGGCCAATTCGAATAGTCAGCTCGAATAATGAGCTCGAATACCGACTCGAATAGTGAGGTCGAATTCCGAGGTAGAATCGAATAGTAAAAAATATTCGACTCGAATATTCGACCAAACTCGAATAATTTACTATTCGAATTCGACCTAACTCGAATAATAAAAAGGGGTATCTGAGCATCACTGCTCCCTATGTGTCTTCTTCTGTCCCTAGGGGCTTGATTCACAAAGCCGTGCAAACTGTTTAGCACGGGTGTGCTAAACAGTTAGCACGTGAAGTGCCGTTCGTGGACTTTTGCTCGCACAAAAGTCCACGATCGCGCGAATCGCTGCACTTTGCGTGCGCAAAAGTCTGCGAACGGCACTTCACGTGCTAACTGTTTAGCACACCCGTGCTAAACAGTTTGCACGGCTTTGTGAATCAAGCCCTATGTGTCCCATTCTGTCCCCAGTGTGTCCCCTCTTGTCCCCATTGTGTCCCCTTCTGTACCCAGTGTGACCTCTTCTGTCCCCAGAGTGACCCCTTCTGTCCCCAGTGTGTCCCATTTGTCTCCAACTCTCCTTGTGTCTTCACTCTCCCCCCCCCCCCCCGTGTCTCTGTTCCCCTGTATATAATTAGCAGTGTCAGGAGCGTATCTTACCTAATCTATACCTTAGTCAGTGATCACAGACTTCTTCTCTCCTTCACGGCTCCACTAGCGATGGCTTCTGCTGATGAAGCGATCAGCAGAAGCCAACACTAGGGGAGCTGTGCAGGTCTGCGATCACAGAGGGAGCCATGGATTAGGTGAGACACACTCCTGACACTGCTATTTATATACAGGGGAGTGGAGACACGGAGAGATAGAGACACACGGGGAAACATTACAGGGAGTCCAGGATGTCACGGCGGGTCGGCGGTTCCCTACAGCATAAGTTCATAAGATGGTGACTCCCTGAATTTGGCATATAAGCAGCAGGGACTTTTTGTCACCATTTTGGGGGAGAAAAAGTGCGTCTTATATGCTGAAAAATACGGTACATGTGTGTGAAAAATATTTTATTGGCATACTAACAAAACATGAATACATTGGTCATGTAAAGGCGTTACAATTTGGTTCCATGCCTTTTGAAAAATAAACAGTTCATTACATTTTTGTATAGCTGTAGTTAGTACAGGTTATCATAACAGACAATTTGTGTCTATAAAGAGTATAATAAAAAAAAAATACAAATATAACTATAACAGTAACCTCCATAGCGTTATCAGACTCGTCATACATGCTCATGATATATTGACTATGCACCCAGTTCTTCATTTCTACTCTTAGAACATCAAGAAACAGCACTTATCAGTTTTTCTAATCTGGCTAAGCTTTAAGACTCATTTTAAACATATCATAACCATCGTTCCCCTCCTATAAGAAAAGTATTGGCTGTTCCTTGTGAGAGAGAAAATTGTTTCTCGTGTTCCCAGCTTGTATTCATTATTTGGATCACTTCTGAAATAGTCAGTGTTGTTTTGACCCTCCATTTTCTGGAAATAGATATTTTAGCTGCAGGGTATAATTGTATAGTTACATTTTGGGAGTGCAATGGAAGAAAAGGCACACGCATATTACAAACTGCTAGTTGTGTGGATAGGGTAAATATGTTTCCTGATAACCTGGATATTGCACCTGATGTATTATGCCAAAGAGGGCTAATATATGGGCATTTACACCATATGTGTAGGGTTTCCCGACCCCCTGCATTCTCTCCAACATTCACTAGAAACAGAAACAGGTGATATTTAGATATTTGTGCATGCACATTGTACCATCAGAGTAGAATTCTTTGTATTGTGCACCTCTGTGGGTGTGTCAGATAAGTATCCTGCAGTGTGCACAGAATGCAAGTTTTATCAAGGTATGTACATTGTCAATCCCTTTAAGCCTCTTGCACACTACATGCAAATCCGATTCCGATTTTTGATTGATTTTTACATGCAATTCCAACTTCTGATTTTTAATTGGTACTGCATGCTGCGTTTTTTTCTGCATTTTTCTTTTGATAGCATCCAGGGAAAATCGGAATCGCAAATTGGAATTGCAAATCAGATTTCAAGTGTAAATCCAGCACTGCTTATACAGGGCAAATAGCTGTATTTCATAGCAAGCATGGAAATTAAATTCCGTGGTATTTTTGGTGAGGCTGTGGGGCAGCATAGGAGTGGTGGCCTGCGCAATGACTGTTTTGTGCACTACAGATCTTCTGAGGCTCTGTGGCAGAGTACTTTCCCCTGGTCTTTAGTTTAATTGGCACCGTGGACACTCCTCCTTCTGTGTATCTCCTTGGTAACACTTCCTTGTCATGTACATTACTATAGAGACTGGCAACATGACCCGGAAGTGTATATATCAATCAAAATAGTGTGATAACAGTATAATAACCACACTGTAAAAACGCATTAAAGGTGCTGGGTGCATAGGGAAAGTAAATGGAATAGAATATTCTAAAATTTGTACAAAAATGTATATAAAGAGGATAAGTATAAATTAATTAAAACAATACAAAAAACACACTCACAATGACAACAACATTAAAGGATATCTAAAGCAAGAGGGATATTAAGGCTGCAATATTTATTTTCTTTTAAACCATATCAGTTGCCTGGCTATCATGCTGATCTTCTGCCTCTAATTCCTTTAACCATAGACCCTGAACAAGCCTGCAGCAGATCAGCCGTTTCTGACATTACTGTCCGATCTGACAAGATTACCTGCATGCTTGTTTCAGGTGTGTGATGCAGACCCTACAGCAGCCAAATAGATCAGGAGGGCTGCCAGGTAACTGGTATTGCTTAAAAGGAAGTAAATATGGCAGCCTCCATATCGCTCTCATTTCAGTTGTCCTTTAAGGAGGTAGAGATGTTATGTGGAGGGAAGATCTAATTAGTTATTTTACTTTAAGTTTTTCAATAAAAAAAACTAAATAATTACTAAATTCAAAGGAATTCGATTCCTAGATTATTATTTTTTTTTTACATTTTTAAATGTTAATGGGATTCCAGTTTAAAAAAAAAAAGGGAGGAGGTTTTTTTGTTTTTGTAGTATCGCACATAAAGAATACAGTATATACATGCTCAATTAGTGATGTAGGGATCACCATAGCAGCCATAGTGGGGCCTGTAGTCATGAAGGCCACGGTATGTGGGGTAATAATGGGGTCTGTGGCGGGCCCCTTCCATGTAGAGTAGCATGGCAGTGGGGGCATAGAGTAGTTATCACCGCCCATCTCTACTGCTGATCTGTCTTCTCCAGGCATCCTCATCTCTGTTATAACAGCTCACTCTAGGGGCATTTCCCCCTTGTTTCCACTGTTTTTCTTAACATAGCCTGCAAATTTGATGATCCTAGCATGTATGGGGACTTTGCTATTAACTGCTTAATTTGGCGACCATTGACATTTAAAAAAAAATAAATTAAAAAGCGTTTACATAAAATATGTATTTTTTGGTGACTGTTTTGCCATTGATCCCCCTCTGCCATGCCTCTGTCTGGGTATTTGGACACCTTATACTCCTTTTTTAAAGAAATTGCAGAGATGCCCTGAAGATTTTAGAGGTTCGCCTGCTATCACTGGTGCTCGCCGCTTTGCAGTAAAACTTACGATCTGCAAGTGTTCTTTTATGATGTTTGTCCATCACTACCTAGAGAAGGAGTTTATATCTCTGCAGGTGACAGTTATAGCGTGGGTATATGCACTCTAAAGGTGCATACACACATGTGACTATAGTCGTTGGAAACAATCGTTCCCCAATCATTTCAAATGACGTTCGTTACAAAAAAGACACAAACGATCATTAACTCCAACGACTGATCTCGTTGGAAAAGAACAATCCGTCCTGGTGGATTTTTTGTAATGACCATCGTTTGCCAGTTTGCCTACAGGGAAAACCGATCAGTTGACGATGCCATCAATGTTAGCCTGGCATACATCTCGGAACACCTCGACAGTCCAAGAGCCTATGCTAGGGTCCTTTTCCTAGACTTCAGCTCGGCTTTCAACACCATCTGCCCGGACATTCTGATCGACAACCTTGCGCATCTTGGGGCGGATTCCCTCCTCTGCAGGTGGGTAAAGGACTTTCTCTCCAACAGAACTCAACGGGTCAAGCTTGGCAGTCGCATCTCCAGCGAGAGATCCACCAACGTCGGGGCCCCGCAGGGCTGCGTGCTGTCCGCTCTCCTGTTTTCTCTGTACACTAACAACTGTACCTCGGCCTCCGACACCGTCAAAGTTATCAAATTCGCAGATGATACCACGCTTATCGGCCTCATCGACAGAAACGGGGAGGACGCTTACCGAAACGAAGTTGCGAGGATCTGTAACTGGTGCAAGGACAACAATCTTGTTCTGAATACAGCAAAGACCGTGGAACTTATCGTGGACTTCCGGAAACTCCCTCCGGCCCACCTACCAGTGTTCATCGATGGGTCCGAGGTCTCCAGAGTCCAAAGCGTACGGTTCCTAGGCTCAACCCTAACAAGCGACCTCAAATGGGGACAGAACACCACCAGAACCCAGAAGAAAGCTCAGCAGCGGCTTTTCTTCCTACGGCAACTGAAAAAATTCGGAATGTCATGGGATCTGCTCACCAGCTTTTACTCTGCGACCATCGAATCCATCCTCTGCTGCTCCATCATCGTCTGGTACGCAGGAGCAACCGCTACAGACAAATACAAACTCCACAGAGTGATAAAAGCTGCAGAAAAGATCATTGGCACCCACCTGCCCTCCCTAGATCTCCTCTACTCCACAAGAATGAAGACAAGGGCCTCCAAGATCTTACTCGACCCCTCCCACCCGGGCAGTCGATACTTCGAGACCCTTCCACTGGGACGCTGTCTTAGATCCATCCCCGCCAAGACCACTAGGCGCATGAACACCTTCTTCCCACAAGCAGTTCTTCTGTTGAACTCACTGAACTCAAAACTCCCCCCCCTTCCCGGCCTACATCCCGGGGTCACCCTAGCCCCAGACATCCCTCCCTCTCAGCTGTAAACTCTGACTGAAACATGGACTCCCACAGTAGCGTTGACTCCCCCCCCCCCCAGGACTCCATTTAATACTGAGATGCTCTAAATGTATGTATGTATGCAGGGCCGGATTTCTGCAAAGGTCACAAAGGCCACGGCCTAGGGCGGAAAAAAATCAGAAGGATAAAAGGGCGGCAGGACCTGAGAGAGATAAGAGGCTGCATGTCAAAATATATCATTTCTCTTGCTCCGAAGCCGCCCCGGCTTTGCTGCACACACAGTCAGAATTCCAGAGCTCTGTGTATTTTACTTACTTCATGGTGTGCGATGAGACAGTGCTATCTCCTGAACATACAAGCTTCAGTTTATTGCCAGGGGTGAGAGCTGGCTGGCCCAGCTGTCACTTCCCTCTTACTTCCCTTGCATGTCATAGATAACAACAGGTGCCCCTAAGTATTAAGTAGCCAGAAGTACATTTAGTGTAAAGTAGCTAGAGGTGCCCCCAAGTATTAGGTAGCTAGAGGTGCCCCTTGGCATTTCCTTCCTGGTACCATGTGACAACGCGTCCATGCCACTCACAACAGCGTGCACTAGCGTGTAATTGCATACGGAAGTCCGCTGTGTGTCATCCACCCAGCCCTCAAACAGAGCGCAGCTCTGAGCTAAAGCCCTGGATGTTGGACTTAGCAGTATCTGAAGACCAGACAGGAAGTGACTGTCCAGCGGATGGGTGAGAGACTTCTGCTATACAAAGTCAGCTTCGCTAGTCTCCAGGGTTGGGCAGAAACTACGCATATGCGAATCTACGCAACGTAGTTTCCGCAATAAACATAGGCGTAGCATTTCGTATGCCTAAAACTACGCGTAGCAAAATACGCGTAGTCAGTTTTGCCGATCCGTATTGCTACGCTATATACACACGCGATTGCGTAATTTGCGTAGCTTCGCATGCGTAGTTTTAATGCGTATGTATACGCAGCCAGCGTATACTACGCGTAAATCGAAGTTTACATTCTCGCGTAGGTAATGCATTCGTAGCTACGCCATAGGCGTAGTTTACGCTTACGCGTATTTTCATACGCGTAGTTTCACAAACAGACTATTGGGCCAATCAGGTAAAACTTTTGGTGGCTGCTATACCCTTAGCAACCAATAGAAATTTAGCCCACCCCTCAGTATAAAAGCTTTCTTCCAACAGGTCTGGTTTCAGTTTCTGGGTGTTATTGTGCTGTGTGCTGGGCTTTGTGAGGACTCTGAGAGGAAACAGCTTACACAGGCTGCAGCCAGTGACATACACATCCACATTCCTTGCATTCTTTTGTTATTTTCCTTATTTCTAATCTGTGTTTTGGCTACCTAGCTACTAGTACTACTATTTAGTGTAAGGATTTCTGTGATTTAGTGTTAGGCAGCTACAGAAGATAGGAGGAGGACTGTGTATATAGCTATATAGTTCCATGCTGTGATCTGTAGTCCTATCATCCTTTTTTCATTTGTTTTCCTTATTTTAATTTCACTGTATTATTGTATTCATTCCTTTCCTTTATTCATTCTGTTATTTTCCTTATTGTTAATCTGTTTTTGCTAGCCTAGCTAGCTACTAGTACTACTTTGTGTAATGATTTCTGTGACTTAGTGTTAGGCAGCTACAGACGACTGTGTGTGTAGTTCCATGCTGTGATGTGTAAAGGAGAGTGGATTTAGTTACAGAAAGGAACTGTGTGGAAAGAAACATAAATTAAATAGCCATCTCATCCTTTTCATTTTTTTCCTTATTTTAATTTCCCTGTATTATTGTATTCATTCCTTTCCTTTATTCATTCTTTCTTTTATCTCACTTATTCAGCAAAGTTGTTTTGACATTGTTCCCCTTCCACTGGCTATTGTGCAGAGCCACACTGAAGCCATTGTGAACTAGGTGTCAGGAGACAGCCCTATTAGTCAGTCCTCACAAGCTGAGTTACAAAGTACCAGCAGTACCACTAGCAGCACTTCCATGCCTCCTCCAAAAGCTGCCCTTAACCCATGTGTCCTTCCCTTTGATGACACAATTTCAGCACTTGTTGATAAGGCTCTGCAGCAGTCAGACATCGATATGTCGCATGATGCCCAGTTTTCTTTTGGATGATGATAATGTTGTTGAGGGGGGGGGGGGGGCAGAAGTTGACATTCAAGCAGTGGAGGGTCAGGATGAGAACATTGAGGAGGTGGGCTATGAGGGAGGCAGCCACAGTGATGATTATGATGACGATGACATGGATATCACCTATGAGTCTGAGCATGATGATGCCAGCTCAGATGAATCAGAGGCAAGCTGGCAGAGGAGGCAGCTTGGACATCGGCACACCAGGGGGCCTAGTGGCAACATAAGCTCCTCTGCTAGTGCAGTTCAAGGAAGGCAGGAGTTACAGTCACAGCCTCCAGCTGAAACTCCTATGTCCCGAACTGGAAGTGGTAAAACTGCAACCTCAGGCATAAACACTTCTCGGAGGAAGGCCCCAGTTTGGAAGTACTTTACTGAGTCAACCAGTGATCCCTTAATAGTTGTGTGTAAGCTGTGCGGTGCCAGGCTGAGCCTAGGAAAAAATTTGAAAAGGTTGGGGACAGGTGCTCTGCACACACACCTAAAAAGTAACCACCAAAAGGAATATGGCAGTGTTAAAGGACCACAAAGCAGCACCATGCAGAGGACTATAGCACAGACCCGTCCACCTTCCCATCCTGCTTCAGTTTCTGAGATTGGCACCCATCCTGCCTGCTCTCCATCTGTAATACACTCTGGCCATAGAGGGCAGATTTCACCTTCCTCCACTCCATCATCAGCTCAAAGCACCCAGCCATTGATAACTAAGGCTATAAGGTCCACAAGAGCACTGCCTCCCCGTAGCCGCAGGATACGGAGATTAAACGGTCTATTGGCAGAGGCCATGGTCCAGCAGCTGCTGCCCTACTCCATTGTAGAGAAGGGGTCAGCCATTCTCAACCTCCTGGAGTATGCCATTCCTGAATGGCAAATACCCAGCTGTCACTATTTTTCCGAAGGGGAATTCCTAACCTGTACCGACGCACAGTTGATAATGTCGCCTTGTCGCAAGATTATTCCATAGGCGACAGGGTACATCTCACCATGGATGGTTGGACCAGCAAGCATGGTCAGGGCCGATATGTCTCATTTACAGCTCACTGGGTCACCCTACATAGTGAGCAGGAGGGTTCCGGTCCTGGTGCTTCCATTGAGCTTGTTGAGCCTCCCCGTGGGGTCAAGGGGAACAGGTCTGCTCTCACCTCAGCTGGTGACTCTACTGCCACTGCCGAGCCCCCTAATAAGCGGCCCCGTTGCTACACCGGCGTGTGTCACAAGTGATGTCAAGCATTGCTCGAGCTGGTGAGCATTGGGGAGCAGAGGCTCACGGCAGCAAATGTTTTGGCCCTACTCCAGGAACAGGCACAAAAGTGGCTGACCCCCCGAAGACTACAGGTTGGCCATGTTGCCTGTGACAATGCAGCAAATTTGCTGGCTGCCCTGAACGATGGCAACATTCCTCATGTGCCATGTTTTGCCCATGTCCTCAACTTGGTGGTTCATCGTTTTTTGCGCACCTTCCCAGGTATGAGTGACGTGGTTCAGCATGCAAGGAAGATTTCCGGCCATATGGGCCGCTCTTCAACTGCCACCTCATTGTTCCGTCGCTATCAGCGAAAGCATAGCTTGCCCCCTCACAGGCTCATAGTAGACACTCCAACGAGGTGGAACTCCACCCTTTACATGCTGGAGAGGATGGTGGAGCAGAAAAAAGCAGTCTCTGAGTACCTTCTGAGTCATCAGCAGAAACACTCCCCTACATCACATGGGAAGAGTGGCGGCTTATGCAACAGGTCTGCCATGTGTTGGCCCCATTTGAACAGGCTACTACGTTTGTAAGCGGGGAGCAAGTCAGTCTCAGCGACGTGCTCCCTGTTGTGTTCATGCTGGAACAAACACTTAGTAGCCTAATGACTGCTGGTGAGGAAGCCGTTACTGAACTTGAACTGCAGCAACAAAGCTCGCTCCAAGGCAGCCAGGCTCAGACACAGAAGGAAGAGGAGGAGGATGTCCATGTGATGGAGGATATCATGGAGGTGCCTGACCTTGGTGAAGAGGAAGAGGAGGCGGGTGCAGCTTCTGTTATTCAGGGGTGGGGTGACCTTGAAAGTCAGGAGGAACAGCAGCAGCAGGCAGAGGATTTGTCTGTTTTGAGCAGACATGACGATGGGGATTTGGCGGAGCGAGCTCTTGCTTTCCCAATGGCTGTTCATATGATACGATGCCTCCGGATGGACCCTCGGATCAAAAAGATAAAGAAAAGAGATGACTACTGGCTGGCCACCCTTTTAGACCCACGCTGCAAGGGGAAGCTGGGTCAATTTATTCCAACCAACCAGCAGGAGGAAAAGATGGGAGAGCTGCAGCAGGCCCTGATCTGCCAGCTGAAGGAAGCCTTTTCACATCCACAGCCTGAGAACCCAGCTATCCCTGCTCATGGTGCCCAGCAGGTGCCTATGCCCAGCAGACCTAGACATCTTGGAGACCTGTTTGGTGCGATGAGGCAGTTTTACAGCTCTGAGTCTGTTCAGCCTACCACAGCATCAGCAGCAGCACCTGGAAATCATGAGCAGCGGCTGTCCCGCATGGTCACCGACTACATGTCTTCACTCAGTGCATCAGATAGCATGCGCACTGAGGACCCCATGGAGTACTGGGCAGCCAGACTCGACACCTGTCCTGAGCTTGCACAATATGCGCTGGGACTTCTCTCATGCCCTCCTTCCAGTGTTATTTCTGAGCGGGCTTTCAGCGCGGCAGGTGGGGTGGTTACCGATAAGCGATCCCGCTTGTCCACTGATTCAGTAAACGCACTGACATTTTTAAAAATTAACCATTCATGGATTGAAAGTGGCTACTTGGCCCCCGTCGTTGGATCCAGGGACACAACTTCACCGCTTTAAATTGCCCTTCCTGCACTGCTTCTCATTCCCTCATCCGAATCCAACCTATTTACTGCCAATAATTTTGCCTACTTAGTACTTACTGCCAAAATGTACTTTTATTGAGGGTGATGGTCATCTTGACTGAGCCGCTGCTCCTCTCATAGGTACAAGACAAGGTGAAATGTTGCCTACTTACTGCCAAAATGTACTTTTATTGAGGGTGATGGTCATCTTGACTGTGCCGCTGCTCCTCTCATAGGTACAAGACAAGGGGAAATGTTGCCTACTTACTGCCAAAATGTACTTTTATTGAGGGTGATGGTCATCTTGACTGAGCCGCTGCTCTGCTCCTCTCATAGGTACAAGACAAGGTGAAATGTTGCCTACTTACTGCCAAAATGTACTTTTATTGAGGGTGATGGTCATCTTGACTGAGCCGCTGCTCCTCTCATAGGTACAAGACAAGGTGAAATGTTGCCTACTTACTGCCAAAATGTACTTTTATTGAGGGTGATGGTCATCTTGACTGAGCCGCTGCTCCTCCCATAGGTACAAGACAAGGTGAAATGTTGCCAACTTACTGCCAAAATGTACTTTTATTGAGGGTGATGGTCATCTTGACTGAGCCGCTGCTCCTCTCATAGGTACAAGACAAGGTGAAATGTTGCCTACTTACTGCCAAAATGTACTTTTATTGAGGGTGATGGTCATCTTGACTAAGCCGCTGCTCCTCTCATAGGTACAAGACAAGGTGAAATGTTGCCTACTTACTGCCAAAATGTACTTTTATTGAGGGTGATGGTCATCTTGACTGAGCCGCTGCTCCTCTCATAGGTACAAGACAAGGTGAAATGTTGTCAACTTACTGCCAAAATGTACTTTTATTGAGGGTGATGGCCATCTTGACTGAGCCCCTGCTCCTCTCATAGGTACAAGACAAGGGGAAATGTTGCCTACTTACTGCCAAAATGTACTTTTATTGAGGGTGATGGTCATCTTGACTGAGCCGCTGCTCCTCTCATAGGTACAAGACAAGGTGAAATGTTGCCTACTTACTGCCAAAATGTACTTTTATTGAGGGTGATGGTCATCTTGACTGAGCGGCTGCTTCTCTCATAGGTACAAGACAAGGTGAAATGTTGCCTACTTACTGCCAAAATGTACTTTTATTGAGGGTGATGGTCATCTTGACTGAGCGGCTGCTTCTCTCATGGGTACAAGACAAGGTGAAATGTTGGCAACTTACTGCCAAAATGTACTTTTATTGAGGGGGATGGTCATCTTGACTGAGCCCCTGCTCCTCTCATAGGTACAAGACAAGGTGAAATGTTGCCTACTTACTGCCAAAATGTACTTTTATTGAGGGTGATGGTCATCTTGACTGAGCGGCTGCTTCTCTCATAGGTACAAGACAAGGTGAAATGTTACCTACTTACTGCCAAAATGTACTTTTATTGAGGGTGATGCTCATCTTGACTGAGCGGCTGCTTCTCTCATAGGTACAAGACAAGGTGAAATGTTGCCTACTTACTGCCAAAATGTACTTTTATTGAGGGCGATGGTCATCTTGACTGAGCCGCTGCTCCTCTCATAGGTACAAGACAAGGTGAAATGTTGCCTACTTACTGCCAAAATGTACTTTTATTGAGGGTGATGGTCATCTTGACTGAGCCGCTGCTCCTCTCATAGGTACAAGACAAGGTGAAATGTTGCCTACTTACTGCCAAAATGTACTTTTATTGAGGGTGATGGTCATCTTGACTGAGCCGCTGCTCCTCTCATAGGTACAAGACAAGGTGAAATGTTGCCTACTTACTGCCAAAATGTACTTTTATTGAGGGTGATGGTCATCTTGACTGAGCCCCTGCTCCTCTCATAGGTAGCGTTCCCACAGCCAGGGAGCACCCCCCCAAAAAAAAAAACAAAAAAAAAATATGTTGCTGTTATGTTTAATGGTGTCCCCACCTTTAGGGTGCACCATACCTTTTCACTCATTTACCTCCTTCTGTTCCTGTTAGATAGCAGTGTTCCCACTGTCAGGGAACAAAAAGAAAAAATGTAATATACGGGGGGAGAGGGGAGAGGTCTGGCTACCTATGAATTACTGGGGGGAGAGGGGAGAGATCTGGCTACCTATGAATTACTGGGGGGAGAGGGGGAGAGGGGAGAGGTCTGGCTACCTATGAATTACTGGGGGGAGAGGGGAGAGGGGAGAGGTCTGGCTACCTATGAATTACTTGGGAGGGGGGGGGGGGATTTAGGTCTGGCTACCTATGAATTAATGGGGGGGAGAGGTCTGGCTACCTATGAATTACTGGGGGGGAGAGGGGAGAGGTCTGGCTACCTATGAATTACTGGGGGGAGAGGTCTCTCTACCTATGAATTACTGGGGGGAGAGGGGAGAGGGGAGAGGTCTGGCTACCTATGAATTACTTGGGAGGGCGGGGGATTAGGTCTGGCTACCTATGAATTACTGGGGGGGGGAGAGGGGAGAGGTCTGGCTACCTATGAATTACTTGGGAGGGAGGGGATTAGGTCTGGCTACCTATGAATTAATGGGGGGGAGAGGTCTGGCTACCTATGAATTACTGGGGGGAGAGGGGAGAGGTCTGGCTACCTATGAATTACTGGGGGGAGAGGGGAGAGGTCTGGCTACCTATGAATTACTTGGGAGGGGGGGGATTAGGTCTGGCTACCTATGAATTACTGGGGGGGAGAGGGGAGAGGTCTGGCTACCTATGAACTACTTGGGAGGGGGGGGGGGATTAGGTCTGGCTACCTATATTTAACTGGAGGGAGAGGTCTGGCTACCTCTATTTATATGTGTACCAGATATACATGCATGCAGATTTATTATCAGATGTATATATATATATATATATATATATATATATATATATATATATATATATATATATATATTTATACATATACTGTATATACATATGTCCCCAATATCCACCAGCTGGGATCACTTGAAGCCGTATTCATGTGCTTGCCGGTTGCTAACTTGAACCACCAGCAGAAAAAAACGCAAACCTGCTCCAAAATATTCACTGAACCTCCAGCAACATCTTGCAGCCCTCCTGAAACTCCTAGCGGCTTTCTGCCATCCTCCTTGCATGGAAGCCGGCGTGTTACCTGACCTGCCTAGAGTCGAGTGATACGCCTGCTGCCGTGAACAGAGGACATCGGAAAGCCAATAGGAGCATGCTAGGAGCTTCAGGAAGGCTACAAAACACCGCTGGAGGCTCGTTAAGTATTTTGTAATGCCTGCGAACCAGACCCAAATTCTTCTACCCCCCCCCCCCCCCTAAAGAAAAAACCCCTGAAAGGGACACTGAGCAGGGGCACTGGGTATGCTTTTACAGGGACTCCAAGATCAAATTAAACACAAAACGTGAACTTACCCGGGCTTTTCTGTAGCCCAGTGCTGGCCTGTAGTTCCCATGACGTACCTCCATGTCTTCTCCCAATGCCTCTTCAGAAATGGTTGGCCGGCGGATCCTGGCGACACTCGAGTCGAGTGTCGGGCTCCTTCTTCCGCATACATCACGCGTAACGTCGTTACGCCGGCCACCTTGCGTCATCACGGTGGCCGGCGTGACAGTACGGCGCATGCGCGATTAAACCACGCATGCGCCGTACTGTCACGCCGGACGCCGTGATGACACGAGGCGGCCGTCGTAATGACATTACGCGTGATGTATGCAGAAGAAGGACCCCGACACTCGGCCCGAGTGTCGCCAGGATCCGCCGGCCAACCATTTATGAAGAGGCATTTGTAGAAGACCCGGAGGTACGTCGTGGAAAATCCCGACTAGCACTGGGCTACAGAAAGCCCCGGGTAAGTTCACATTTTGAGTTTAATTTGAGCTCGGAGTCCCTTTAAGTATACCCAAGTGTTTATGAAGAGTACACACTTCCTCTCTTAATCCCTCTCCATCCCGGTATGCCCACTCTCAATGCTATTGAAACCATGGCTCCTACAGAAGGTATAGCTGAAACCTGAAAAATGATGTCTGTGGGTCCTTACAGCGCATGCGCAGTCTCTGTCTCCTCTAATTATTTTCCGACTCTCTGCAGCGAATCATAGTTCCGTGCACTATGACGCGTGCCACAGAGAGGAGGGGAGGAAGAAAGTAGAGTAGCCTGAACCTGCATGCGCTGTAAAAGAGAACTAAAAAGCAATGAATAATTGCTACATATACTCTTTACACTTTAAATGTCTATTTTTCACACTGGTGCTTTGTGTTGGAAACAGAAGATCAAAAAAATTAAGGGATTGCATCACACAAGCAATGTGACACATACAACTATGCATACTGCATAAAATATGTTTTAGAAAAGCAGTGCACTAGCAATGTCAATGTAATTCTGTTGCGATTATTTAGTCCAACACAATGTGTCAGTGTCAGAGATTGAACAACAAAAGAGAAGAAACTTATACTTTTTTTTAAAGAGAAACATTTATTTATTTATTTTTAATTTTGCAACGTGCAATTTTTTTTTCATTTGTTTTTATTTTTTGCGGTATTGTCACCATAATAAATCAAATTTCAACAGCAACTGGTCTGAGTGTATTACAGAGAAACTCCAACCAACAATTGAACTTTATCACAATCAGTAGCTGATACCACCTTTTACGTGAGAAATCTATTCCTTTATACAAACAAACCATCAGGGGGCGCTGTATGGCTAATATTGTGGCAAAACCCCTCCCACAAAGAAATTCTGAGTACGTACTCTTGGCAGTTTCCTGTCTGTGAACCTTTCCTGTCTGTGGGAAATAGCTGGTGTTTACAGCTGTTTCCAACTGCCAAAAAAACATGCAGCAGCTACATAACCTGCCAACAGTAAAAATGTCACCATGTAATAAATGTCAGAATTTAAATCAGGGATTTAAATGATTGCCCAATGGGCAAACACTGACTAAATCATTTATACATAATTATTGTAAAAATGAAGCATTTTTTATTACATTATTTTCACTGGAGTTCCTCTTTAGGTGATAAAGATGCTAATCCTGCATTCAAAACTTGCAAAACTTTTCTGCTGTTATGGTTTGTAGTTATCACATACTTTAGGAGCACTGGCCCTATTACCAAACAGTGCCAAAGAGTTGAATACTGGGAGTTCTTTTTATCTATGATCTATTCCTCTTCTTCCATTAATTTCCCTGCCTAGCTGCTTATCTGAAACACCTCTGCTCACTTGTGTTTACAAGCAAGGCTGAGGTGACTCAGTGATTGGAGGATAAGACAGTGTAGTTCCTAGTATACACCTCCGTGGGAGTGTCTGAAGACTCTGGGAGGAGGGCAGCTAATAAATACACAATGAGCAAGAGAAGGGAGGAGGGAACAAGAGTCAGGGAGGATATGATGTCAGCATTAGCTTGGCAAGATGGCCACTGCCTAGAATAGGATTTCTGCTTTTCCTTTATAAAATTCACAAGAATCAGTACGTGGATAGCACAATACATCTGTTATGCAAGTCGAAGTAGTATTTATCTACTTATATATGTGTTTTTTATTTGTAGGTTAGCATGGGTGCCGCTTGTTCTTTAACCACTTCGCCATATCTGGACGCATATATCCGTCCAGATAGGCAGTGGTGCTGCAGCCGTGTGGTGCGCGCGATCGGGCGCGCTCCCGCTGCCTCCCGCTGCCCCCCCCCCCCCCCGATCAGTGAATGGGAATATAATTCCCATTCACCGATCTAAGTCCCCGGCAGAAATACCGACGCTTTCTTATCAGAGAGCGTGGTATTTCTGCCCCCAGGAAACTTCTTCTCTTCTTTTTAGTTCCTAGATGCGACATCATTCGCATCTAGGAATTTTTTGAATGTGGCCATCTTGTGGCCAAATAGTAAACTGCACCCACATACCTCTATTGAATAAAAAAATACATTACATTACATCTAAAATTGGCTATTTACCTTCCAAACTAAAATTACCCAAATACATTTTTGTATTAAAAAAAAAATAAAAAAAATTACAATTAAAAAAAAAAAAATACATAAATAGTTACCTAAGGGTCTGAACTTTTTAAATATACATGTCAAGAGAGTATCTTATTAATTTTTTTAAAATTATAAGCTTGTAAATAGTGATGGACGCAAAATGAAAAAATGCACCTTTATTTCTAAATAAAATATCGGCGCCATAAATTGTGATAGGGATGTAATTTAAATGGTGTAATAAGCGGGACAAATGGGCACATAAAATGCATGGGTTTTAATTACTGTAGCATGTATTAATTTTAAACTATAATGGCCAAAAACTGAGAAATAATGATTTTTTTCCATTTCTATCTTAATCTTCCTGTTAAAATGTATTTACAGTAAAGTGGCTCTTAGCAAAATGTACTACCTAAAGAAAGCCTAATTAGTGGCGGAAAAAACGAGATATAGATCAATTAATTTTGATAAGTAGCGATAAAGTTATTAGCGAATTAATGGGAGGTGAACATTGCTCGGATGCATAAGATTTTCGAAGCTGTAGGCTGAAGTGGTTAAAGGGGAACTTCAGCCTAAACAAACATACTGTCATCAAGTTACATTAGTTATGTTAATTAGAATAGATAGGTAATATCATCTCTTACCCACTCTGTTTTAAAAGAACAGGCAAATGTTTGTGATTCATGGGGACTGCCATCTTTGTCATGGGGGCAGCCATCTTTTTGGTTGAAAGGAGGTGACAAGGAGCAGGAGACACAGTTCCAACTGTCCTGTGTCCTGATTACCCCTCCCAGCTGCACACTGTAGGCGTCAAATGTCAAAATGTAAAAAAAATAATAAAATTGCACCAAAACAGCAGAACGAGAACAACAAAATCTGAAATCCCATCATGCTTTGCACAGCATCAGGGGAAAAAAGCCTGGGCAGTTTTCTTCTGTGCAGCTAAAAATGAGGCTTGTATAAGAGAAACAAAGTTCTGATGCTGTGAAACTGTTAAAGTGAATATTTACCGGTAAAAAAAAAGAAAAAGTCAGATACTCACCTAAGGAGAGGGAAGGCTGGGTCCTAATGAGCCTTCCCTCTCCTCTCCCGGTGCCCGGTCCCGCGCAGGATCCCCCGTGGCAGTATTCGACCAGTTCGGTCAAATACTTCCACTTCCGCATGCCGAAGGGAGCTTTCGGAAGCCTTCGCGAGCACTCGGGCTCCCGATGACGCGGCCGCTCCATACGCATGCGCGAGCGCCCTCTATGACGCGCTCGCGTGTACGTAGTATGGAGCGGCCCGTCTTCGGAAGCCCGAGTGCTCCCAAAGACCTCCGAAGTCTCTGCGGCGGCGGACGCGAACGGGGGAGCCAGCGCAGCACCGAGGGCACCGGGAGAGGAGAGGGAAGGCTCATTAGGACCGAGCCTTCCCTCTCCTTAGGTGAGTATCTGACTTTTTCTTTTTTTTACCGGTACCCATTGGCTTTAAAGAAACACGAAGCCTTTTCAGTGCTGCTGAGTCCATTTTTAGTCCCTTCTACCCCCTGTGCCCTTGAGCTGTCGGATCTCCTCCTGGACTCGGGCCATATTTTCCCACAGCTCCAGCACCTGGGCCTTGAGGACCTTGATTGTCCGGCGCTGGATCCGCCGGTTCCTCATGTATGTCGATAGAGGAACTGTAGAAAAAATGGGGAAAATAGGTTAACTCAGTACACCATCAACTTGTGCATATTTCAATCTCATTGATCATCCCTAAAAATAAGAACCAGTAATGTAATACATATAACATAGCATTTAATTGCTTTCCCATAGTATGCAATGTTAATCATACAGTAAGAGCATTTTACCATATAGCGGTGCGCTGGCTCTCCTTCTGTGGGCCCTTTGGCTGTGATGGCTGGGTCCAGGCGAGGAGGACCTGGAGGAGGAAGGCCTGGGTGCAGAGGCTCCCCGGGTACCACTTGCAGCTGTAATAAGGAGTAATGAATAATAGATTGTGAATTTGTGATCAAAATATATTACAATATGGATAAAAAGTAATAACTTATTTGTTTGAACTACAACTACTTTTATTTCTATTTTAAAGTGAACTTTGATAAGGACCTTACTCTAGTTAAACACAGAACAACTAATCATTAGAGTTGGGCCGAACGGTTCGCCTGCGAACGGTTCCATGCGAACTTCAGTGGTTCGCGTTCGCGTCCCGCAGGCGAACCTTTGCGGAAGTTCGGTTCGCCCCATAATGCACATGGAGGGTCAACTTTGACCCTCTACATCACAGTCAGCAGGTCCAGTGTAGCCAATTAGGCTACACTAGCCCCTGGAGCCCCACCCCCCCTTATATAAGGCAAGCAGCGGCGGCCATTACGGTCACTCGTGTGCTGCCTGCGTTAGTGAGAGTAGGGCGAGCTGCTGCAGACTGTCTCTCAGGGAAAGATTAGTTAGGCTTAACTTGTTCCTGTCTGGCTGCATACCTGTTCTGTGAACCCACCACTGCATACCTGTGCTGTGAACCCACCACTGCATACCTGTGCTGTGAACCCACCACTGCATACCTGTGCTGTGAACCCACCACTGCATACCTGTGCTGTGAACCCACCACTGCATACCTGTTCAGTGAACCCACCACTGCATACCTGTGCTGTGAACCCACCACTGCATACCTGTTCAGTGAACCTGCCACTGCATACCTGTTCTGTTCAGTGGACCCGCCACTGTATACCTGTTCATTGAACCCACCACTGCATACCTGTGCTGTGAACCCACCACTGCATACCTGTTCTGTGAACCCACCACTGCATACCTGTGCTGTGAACCCACCACTGCATACCTGTTCAGTGAACCTGCCACTGCATACCTGTTCTGTTCAGTGGACCCGCCACTGTATACCTGTTCATTGAACCCACCACTGCATACCTGTGCTGTGAACCCACCACTGCATACCTGTTCTGTGAACCCACCACTGCATACCTGTGCTGTGAACCCACCACTGCATACCTGTTCAGTGAACCTGCCACTGCATACCTGTTCTGTTCAGTGGACCCGCCACTGTATACCTGTTCATTGAACCCACCACTGCATACCTGTGCTGTGAACCCACCACTGCATACCTGTTCTGTGAACCCACCACTGCATACCTGTTCAGTGAACCCGCCACTGCATACCTGTTCTGTTCAGTGCACCCGCCACTGTATACCTGTTCAGTGAACCCGCCACTGCATACCTGTTCTGTTCAGTGGACCCGCCACTGTATACCTGTTCAGTGAACCCGCCACTGCATACCTGTTGTGTTCAGTGAACCTGCCACTGCATACCTGTTCTGTGAACCCGCCACTGTATACCTGTTCTGTTTAGTGAACCCGCCACTGTATACCTGTTCTGTTTAGTGAACCCGCCACTGCATACCTGTTCTGTTCAGTGGACCCGCCACTGTATACCTGTTCAGTGAACCCGCCACTGCATACCTGTTGTGTTCAGTGAACCTGCCACTGCATACCTGTTCTGTGAACCCGCCACTGTATACCTGTTCTGTTTAGTGAACCCGCCACTGTATACCTGTTCTGTTTAGTGAACCCGCCACTGCATACCTGTTCTGTTCAGTGGACCTGCCACTGTATACCTGTTCAGTGAACCCGCCACTGCATACCTGTTGTGTTCAGTGAACCTGCCACTGCATACCTGTTCTGTGAACCCGCCACTGTATACCTGTTCTGTTTAGTGAACCCGCCACTGTATACCTGTTCTGTTTAGTGAACCCGCCACTGCATACCTGTTCTGTTCAGTGGACCCGCCACTGTATACCTGTTCAGTGAACCCGCCACTGCATACCTGTTGTGTTCAGTGAACCTGCCACTGCATACCTGTTCTGTGAACCCGCCACTGTATACCTGTTCTGTTTAGTGAACCCGCCACTGTATACCTGTTCTGTTTAGTGAACCCGCCACTGCATACCTGTTCTGTTCAGTGGACCCGCCACTGTATACCTGTTCAGTGAACCCGCCACTGCATACCTGTTGTGTTCAGTGAACCTGCCACTGCATACCTGTTCTGTGAACCCGCCACTGTATACCTGTTCTGTTTAGTGAACCCGCCACTGTATACCTGTTCTGTTTAGTGAACCCGCCACTGCATACCTGTTCTGTTCAGTGGACCCGCCACTGTATACCTGTTCAGTGAACCCGCCACTGCATACCTGTTCTGTTCAGTGGACCCGCCACTGTATACCTGTTCAGTGAACCCGCCACTGCATACCTGTTGTGTTCAGTGAACCTGCCACTGCATACCTGTTCTGTGAACCCGCCACTGTATACCTGTTCTGTTTAGTGAACCCGCCACTGTATACCTGTTCTGTTTAGTGAACCCGCCACTGTATACCTGTTCAGTGAACCCGCCACTGCATACCTGTTGTGGTCAGTGAACCTGCCACTGCATACCTGTTGTGTTCAGTGAACCTGCCACTGCATACCTGTTCTGTGAACCCGCCACTGTATACCTGTTCTGTTCAGTGAACCCACCGCATCAGTGCGCATACCTGTGCAGTTAAGTGAACCCACCTACCTACGTGAGTGCACGCAGTGTGATATACCACTCCGTGCATACCCGATATGGACAAAACAGGTAGAGGAAGAGGTAGTGCCAGAGGAAGGCCACCCGGCAGGTCTGCGCGAGGTCGTGTAAATGTAATTTTGTGTGGACCTGGCCCACAGTACAGTGCTCGGAAGAAGGCACGTCCCATCACCTCCCAAGATTGTCAGGACGTGGTTGAGTATTTAGCGACACAGAACACCTCATCTTGCTCAGCCACCAGCGCTACTACTAGCACCACTTCCGCTGCATTTGACACTTCGCAAGAATTATTTAGTGGTGAAATCACTGATGCACAGCCAATGTTGTTACAGCCAGATGAATTTTCACCAGCTCATATGTCTGAGTTACGCGGCAACACTATGGATGTAACGTGTCAGGAGGCTGAAGGACCTACTGATGGTGCAAGTTTGGATTTGTCTGAGGCAAGCGAAGCTGGGCAGGATGACTACGATGATGACGGTAATAGGGATCCTCTGTATGTTCCCAATAGAGGAGATGAAGAGGGGGACAGTTCAGAGGGGGAGTCAGAGAGTAGTAGGAGGAGAGAAGTTGCTGAAAGAAGCTGGGGCAGCTCTTCGTCAGAAACAGCTGGTGGCAGAGTCCGGCACCATGTATCGCCACCTATGTACAGCCAGCCAACTTGCCCTTCAGCATCAGCTGCTGAGGTCCCCATAGTGCCCACATCCCAGGGTGGCTCAGCGGTGTGGAAATTTTTTAATGTGTGTGCCTCAGATCGGACCAAAGCCATCTGTTCGCTCTGCCAACAAAAATTGAGCCGTGGAAAGGCCAACACTCACGTAGGGACAAGTGCCTTACGAAGGCACCTGGAGAAAAGGCACAAACAGCAATGGGATGGCCACCTGAGCAAAAGCAGCAGCAGCACACAAAAGCAAAGCCACCCTCCTTCTCCTCTTCCTCCTCCATCAGGTGCATTATCTGCTTCTGCCGCTTTCTCCCTTCCACCTTCACAGGCACCCTCCTCCACTCCGCCTTTGCCCTTGAGCGGTTCCTGATCCTCTGCCCACAGCAGCAGTCAGGTGTCCGTGAAGGAAATGTTTGAGCGGAAGAAGCCAATTTCGGCCAGTCACCCCCTTGCCCGGCGTCTGACAGCTGGCGTGGCGGAACTGTTAGCTCGGCAGCTGTTACCATACCGGCTGGTGGACTCTGAGGCCTTCCGTAAATTTGTGGCCATCGGAACACCGCAGTGGAAGATGCCAGGCCGCACTTATTTTTCGAGAAAGGCCATACCCCAACTGCACCGTGAAGTTGAGAGGCAAGTGGTGTCATCTCTTGCGAAGAGCGTTGGGTCAAGGGTACACCTGACCACGGATGCCTGGTCTGCCAAGCACGGGCAGGGCCGCTACATTACCTACACAGCCCATTGGGTGAACCTGGTGGTGAACGATGGCAAGCAGGGCGCAGCGGACCAAATTGTGACACCTCCACGGCTTGCAGGCAGGCCTCCGGCCACCTCCTCTCCTCCTGCTACATGCTCTTCGCTGTCCTCCTCCTCCTTGGCTGAGTGGCAGTTCTCCTCTCCAGCTACACAGCCCCAGCTCCGCAGGGCCTATGCTGCATGCCAGGTACAACGCTGTCACGCCATCTTAGACATGTCTTGTCTCAAAGCGGAGAGTCACACTGGAGCAGCTCTCCTGGCTGCTCTTAAGAAACAGGTGGATGAGTGGCTGACCCCGCACCACCTGGAGATAGGCAACGTGGTGTGCGACAACGGCAGCAATCTGCTTGCCGCTTTGCATATGGGGAAGCTGACACACATACCCTGCATGGCACATGTCATGAATCTAGTGGTTCAAAGATTTGTGGCAAAGTACCCTGGCTTAGCGAATGTCCTGAAGCAGGCCAGGAAGTTCTGTGGGCATTTGAGGCGGTCTTACACAGCCATGGCACGCTTTGCGGAAATTCAGCGCAAAAACAACATGCCGGTGAGACGCCTCATTCGCGATAGCCCGACTCGCTGGAACTCGACCCTGCTCATGTTCTCCCGCCTGCTAGAACAGAAGAAAGCCGTGACCCACTACCTCTACAACTACAGTAGAATGAAACAGTCTGGGAAGATGGGGATGTTCTGGCCCGACAACTGGACACTGATGGAAAATGCATGCAGGCTCATGCGGCCGTTTGAGGAGGTGACCAACCTGGTGAGCCGCAGTGAGGGCACCATCAGCGACTTAATTCCCTACGCTTACTTCTTGGAGCGTGCTGTGCGTAGAGTGGCGGATGAAGCTGTGAATGAGCGTGACCAGGAACCGTTACGGCAGGAACAGGCATAGGACCAATTTTCATCAGACCCAGCTGTTTCCTCAACACCTGCGGCAGCACAGAGGGGGGAGGAGGAGGAAGAAGAGAAGTCGTGTGCAGAAGACGAGTCAGACTCAGAGGATGATGAGCAAGGTGTTTCTTTGAGGGAGGAGGAGGAGGAGGAGGGGACAGCGGCAGGAGAACAACCTCAGCAGGCATCGCAAGGGGCTTGTGCTGCTCAACCTTCCCGTGGTATTGTTCGCGGCTGGGGGGAGGAGGTTGACTTACCTGACGTCACTGAGGAAGAGCAAGAGGAGATGGAGGGTACTGGATCCAACTTTGTGCAGATGTCGTCTTTTATGCTGTCCTGCCTGTTGAGGGACCCCCGTATAAAAAACCTCAAGGGGAATGACCTGTACTGGGTGGCCACACTACTAGACCCTCGGTACAGGCACAAAGTGGCGGACCTGTTACCAACTCACCGGAAGGTGGAAAGGATGCAGCACATGCAGAACCAGCTGTCAACTATGCTTTACAATGCCTTTAAGGGTGATGTGACGGCACAACGCCCGCAAGGTACCACTGCCACTAATCCTCCTCCCGTGTCCACGCAGTAAAAGACAGGACGCTCCAGCGATCTCATGGTGATGTCGGACATGCGGACGTTCTTTAGTCCAACGTCTCACCGTAGCCCTTCCGGATCCACCCTCCACCAACGCCTGGAACGGCAGGTAGCCGACTACCTGGCCTTAAGTGTGGATGTAGACACTGCTGTGAACAGCGATGAGGAACCCTTGAACTACTGGGTGCGCAGGCTTGACCTGTGGCCAGAGCTGTCCCAATTTGCCATCCAACTTCTCTCCTGCCCTGCCGCAAGCGTCCTGTCAGAAAGGACCTTCAGCGCAGCTGGAGGCATTGTCACAGAGAAGAGAAGTCGCCTAAGTCACAAAAGTGTTAAGTACCTCACCTTTATCAAAATGAATGACGCATGGATCCCGGAGGGCTGCTGCCCGCCCCAAGACTAAGTCAGTCCCCGCACACACAGCATCTCTTCCTGCACGCCGTGTGACTGGCTGCCTGGCCTGCCCCAAGAAGACTAAGTCGCTCCCAGTCCCCACACACAGCATGTCTGCCTGCAGGCCGCTTGACTACCTTCTCCGCCACCACCAACAGGGTCCGGGACTGCAGGCGGATTGCTGAATTTTTTTAGGCCGCTGCTAGCAGCGGCCGCTGTAATAATTTTTCTGGTGCGTGTACATGACTGCCTAGTTTTTCTGGCTGCACTGCGGGCAGCTGCAACAACAAAAGAAAAGGCATGTACATGCGCCCATTCCCCTTCGTGATCATTACCTTGCCGTGGTGAAGGGGCTTGCGTATCACAATGAAGCAATGACCGGCGCTTAGATGAGTGTCTCGGGGGGCACACCCACGATAATAAGGTCGTTGCCTCATTGTGGTCAGACCAAATTTGATCAGCTGGACAGTCACTGTTCTGTCATTCAGCTACATCAGCCAGGTGACCATATGGGCTGTAAAGCCACCAAAACCTGCACTCTGGCCATGGTGCGCACCAGTCCAGCACGGCCGTCACTACACAAACAGCTGTTTGCGGTGCGTTACACGGTGAGTTTGGTGTGTCAGTGTGAAGCAGTACCTTAATTACACTACCTGATTGATGTATACACATGCAAGATGTTTGAAAGCACTTTAGGCCTGTCATTTAGCATTCAATGTGATTTCTGCCCTTAAAACGCTGCTTTGCGTCAAATCCAGATTTTCCCCCGGGACTTTTGGCATGTATCCCACTCCGCCATGCCCCCCTCCAGGTGTTAGACCCCTTGAAACATCTTTTCCATCACTTTTGTGGCCAGCATAATTTTTTTTTTTTTTCAAAGTTCGCATCCCCATTGAAGTCTATTGCGGTTCGCGAACTTTAACGCGAACCGAACCTTCCGCGGAAGTTCGCGAACCAGGTTCGCGAACCTAAAATCGGAGGTTCGGCCCAACTCTACTAATCATATTCTTATACCTTTTATTTATTTATTGGACATGAAAAAATATGACTCTTTAACCTCCTTGCCGGTTTTCCCGACCTGAGCTCGGGGTAGAAAAAAGCAGCTGCTATCGGTGATCCCGAGCTCAGGTCGGGGTAGGCATTGCAGAGCTTTACCTGTAGTTGTGGAGTCCCGCGCGCGATCTCGCTGCGCAGCGGGACTCCAGCCTCTCTCCCCGGCAGTGTGGGGTCTTTCCCTGGCCGCCGGGATCCCCCATGTCCCCGCTATTCTTCCGGGGACCCGGCAGCCAGTTGGAGCAGCGCAGCCGTGGTGGTGGCAGCAGAGCGGTGGTGGCAGCGTGACGTCATCGGGGGCGGGGCTAACATTGAAAACGAACTTCTCTATATTAGAGAAATATAGAGAAGTTTGTTTATATGTATATTAGCGCCATCTTGTGGACAAAGAGAAAACTGCAGCCCAGGAGCCCAGGAAGGTAATTTTTTTTTTATTTTGCTGCAGATCTCCCTGCCAGAATGATTTTTTTCAGGTTTTAGGGTCTGAAAGAGTGAAAAAAAATTGCACCGCTTTTAGACCCTAAAATCTGGAAAGAATCAGACCGCCAAGGAGGTTAATACAGTAAAATAAAACTAGTATAGGCTTTGAAGAGAGCACTTGGAACGCTGACTGGGGCAATGGTTCACCTTGTAGTAGGAATAAGACCCTGAGCACACAGCCAAGATATCAATGGAGTGGCTTCGATACAACTCTATGTATGTCCTTGAGTGACCCAGCAAGAGCGTAGGCTTCAATACAATTGAATAGCTCTGGAGAGATCTTAAAAAATTTGCTGTGCACCAGAGCCGGATCATCCACAAGGATAACCAAGGCACTTGCCTAGGTCCTGGACATGATCTAGCGTCCAGATGGACGACAGCACCTATCAAATTTTTCTCAAAAAAAAAAATGATCATCAGTGGTTATCAAAAACAAATGTTAAGCCTAGGGGCCCATTTTTTTTTTTATTTTTTTATTTGCATGAATGCAGTATAATCAGCACATATTGCACAAATATCACTATGCCCACACAGGAGCAACCCATTTTGGAACAAGACCCTAACAAAAAGTAGGAAAAGTGCTGCACTGTGAATACCTTCCGGATATATACTTTAACTGTACATACTGCACAACTCTATAGTATTCAGCCCATGGAATTTTTTTAGGAAAAATACATACAGCATATAAAACCCAAGATAGACATACATAAACAAATATTTTGCTGACTTACACCTCATCTTTGCCGCCACCCGCTTCACCAGGTCCAGGTCCCTCCGTTTCAGGTCACTCCATAAGACCTGGACCTGCTTCGGGGTTAGGACTCTTCTGAAGTCGGCCCTTAGAAGCACCTGCACCCTCCTTACAACATCTTTCTTAGCTGCAGGGGCGGAGAGGTCGTAGCGGCCTCTGGTGAACTCCTGAAAAAGAAATATTACTGTATTAATGACCACTGTATAATACATTAATGAAGAATCTTCTTACTTGCAGCATAATGTAAAAGATTATAATATTACTCATAATGACAGTGTTAAAAAATTGTGTGAACCGACCAACTATGACTGCGGACAGATACTAGGGATCAAGGATGACTACAAGAGGATATAAGTGCCACCTATAACTGCTGCTGACAGATATTGCTAGCCATAATAACTACATCATTTCATGTGTGATTTGACTGACAGAGAAGATCGGAGGGGCGCGCCGGAATCAAGCCAGTGTCTCGATCTGCGGAGAAAAACGTACCGTGTATGCCTGGCATTAGCCATAGACAGTGAGCAAGCATGCAGATCAAGTGCACTGAAGTCTGACTGGATTAGCTGCATGCTTGTTTCCAGTGGCGTAGCTACAAACCTCCGGGCCCCGATGCGGAATCTGGATGTGGCCACCCCCCCTCCTGACAACAACAGCCCCCCAACCCCTCCTCCCCGCCGCCTCCGCAACACCCGAAGCGCACACACATATCTGAATCCCTATAGCTGTGCATGGCATGGATATATCAGTTCAGCTTTGCAGCAGCATGGGTGCCACGTTCAATTTGAAAACATAGCACCCAGAGAAAATAGGGCAATTAGTAGCAAGATGCCAGTGGAAAGGAAAATAATCGCTATGTGGGTAGTATTCATCAGCTAATAATTGTTATGTGCGCAGCATTCACCAGAAAACAATCGTTATGTACGTACGCATCATTCACCAGAAAATAATCGCTACGTGGGCAGCATTCGCCAGAAAACAATCTTTATGTGTGCAGCATTCACCAGAAAATAATCGCTACTTGCGCAGCATTCACCGCAAAATAATCGCTATGTGCGCAGCATTCCCTGGAATATAATCGTTATGTGTGCAGCATTCAACAGAAAACAAACGTTATGTACGTACGTACGCATCATTCACCAGAAAATAATCGCTACGTGGGCAGCATTCGCCAGAAAACGATCTTTATGTGCGCAGCATTCACCAGAAAATAATCGCTACTTGCGCAGCATTCACCGCAAAATAATCGCTATGTGCGCAGCATTCCCGGAATATAATCGTTATGTGCGCAGCATTCAACAGAAAACAATCGTTATGTACGTACGCATCATTCACCAGAAAATAATCGCTACTTGCGCAGCATTCACCGCAAAATAATCGCTATGTGCGCAGCATTCCCCGGCATATAATCATTATGTGCGCAGCATTCAACAGAAAACAATCGTTATGTAGGTACGCATCATTCACCGGAAAATAATCGCTACGTGGGCAGCATTCGCCAGAAAACGATCTTTATGTGCGCAGCATTCACCAGAAAATAATCGCTACTTGCGCAGCATTCACCGCAAAATAATCGCTATGTGCGCAGCATTCCCCGGAATATAGTCGTTATGTGCGCAGCATTCAACAGAAAACAATCGTTATGTACGTACGCATCATTCACCAGAAAATAATCGCTACTTGCGCAGCATTCACCGCAAAATAATCGCTATGTGCGCAGCATTCCCCGGAATATAATCGTTATGTGTGCAGCATTCAACAGAAAACAAACGTTATGTACGTACGTACGCATCATTCACCAGAAAATAATCGCTACGTGGGCAGCATTCGCCAGAAAACGATCTTTATGTGCGCAGCATTCACCAGAAAATAATCGCTACTTGCGCAGCATTCACCGCAAAATAATCGCTATGTGCGCAGCATTCCCCGGAATATAATCGTTATGTGCGCAGCATTCAACAGAAAACAATC